>NW_005843092.1:270685-276902 GCF_000455745.1 Alligator sinensis
AGACCAGCTCCAATACACGAGAGGGGAGTACTCCTTATTACACTTTTTATTTAAAAGGATGGATTATTGCTTACAAGACAGTCCTGTAGTATCAAGCCCAGGGGAATTCAGGCCTTTTCCTAAATACTGAGGTATAAGAATAAAGAAAAGTTGTCAGAGAGGGAGAAATCTTGCAATGAGACTTTGGGCCAAATTCAGAGGCAAAAAATGAGAGGACTTGTACTCCCTTGGAATGATTACTTCTTCCTTTATTGAAAAGGGAGGTGAGCAGAGCAGTTCTACCTGGTGGCAGCAGCATTTATTTCCAGGCTGCCACTGTCACTGCCATAGGGTGGAACTGCTCCACATGCCTCTGCTCAGGCAGAATGTTGGAGCCAAACTGGGGAGAGCTGCAGCAGAAGCAGTGTGCCTGCTTATATAAAATGTCATGCCAGCAGCACCCTTTTTGCTGTATCCACTTCTCTAGTCACCCCTGAAAATGAAGGCTCATGGGGTCAGTTCCACCTGCCTACAGTGGCAGTGGCAATGGGGTGACTATAATATAATTATAATGATCCAATCAATTAATAGCATATTAATTGATAATGGCATACTTCTATTGTAATATTCATAATTGGTTAGAAGATCAAGATGCCAGTAATATTACATTTCAAATAATTAATTGACAGCAAAATGTCTAGCATAGGTCAGTTCCAGAGAAATGAGTGCAAATTTAGGATGCTAGGTAGCTACATTTAAAAAAAGTGGACATGTTAATTTAAGTCTAATTAACTGACTATTCTAGATACGGATACTTCCTCCCCAGAAGCTGTACATGCAAAGATAGTTCAGTCATATCACTGTAAAAGAGCGATGTTTCTGAATTCTGCAAGTGAAAGAGTGATGTTTCTGAATTATGCAAGAGTCCAGTTTTATTGGACCATCATAGTTGACTCTTAATACTACCATGATATGAAGGATACTGAAATCTGCTGTTTACATTGTAAAATCCAATATAGCTGGTCCAAAAAAAAGAGAATTCTTGATACCTGCCTCATATTTGCATGTTAGGTTTAAAAGACACTTCTCAGGTAAGCAGAATTCTGCTTGTTACTTCAGCTGGAGTAGGGCCATCGTATCCAGCTCTTGGTACACAACTCTGCATTCCTGTTGTTTCAGTCACAGAGCACATTGTTTCAGGTGGCCAGTATGTACTAAAAAAAGAAACTCTGCCATAGCAGACAGTCTGACTGTTTCTGTGGCAGTAATTTTCCTGTCTTTAGGAAAATATTGAATAACTTGCTTCATGAAATGAGGTAAGTAGTGTGTTGCTCTGTTTAATTTTATTTCTGCTTTGCTCATGTCCATAGGATCATTTGTGTTTATAACCATCAATTTAAAATCCTACAGAGGATACGTGAAAATGACACATAGGATAGACTCTTAAAATGGCAAGTATTTTTTTTTTTAAATGGGGCTTAGAAAACTAAATAAGGTGGGTACAGTTTGAAACTTTTACTTTCTGTGCCATATGGTAACAGTTATACTTGCTCTGTACTTGAATTTCATGGCAACCCATATTGTGCCTAGCATCAGTTGCTATAATTTTTTTAAAGTCTTGGGGATTCAATAGAATTTTGTCAAAGGAAGGTTTCCAGGGCTGGCCTCCAAGGTCAAAAAGGTACTTGTGTACTTAACTTTCATTGACTTAAGTACTGAAATAGTTCTGTGCAATAGGGCTCAAGGTCCTATTCAAGTAAGGCCTGAAAGTACATGCATATCTTTAATAAATGAGTAGTCCCAAGGAAGCTCCTGATATCAAAAAGACTACTCACATGCCTGAAGTCATGCACATTTAAGTGCTTTGCTGGATTTGGACCCAAATACAGGAAACGTAATAGATAAGCCAGTGGTAGGCAATTATTTAGGTTGGCAGACCACTTAATAAGTTTTGGTGAGCTGTTGAAGGCCACGTGCATAACATCTTTTAGAAAATATAATTTTAACATATTATAAAAAACAAATCTCATACTAAAAATCAAACATCTACTACAACATATTTTAATTTCATTTCAGAAAGGTCATTTTGGTCCTGATTTTATGTTTTTTTGAGTAGTGTATATAGAGATGATTGCATAATAGCTCAAAATAAAGTCGTTCTCTTGTATATTGTAGGGGGGGTTGGAGGGGCTATGTGTGTGGGGATGGGTTTTGGGGGCATGGGAGGTGGTTGTGCACATGTGGGGAGTGGCTGTCCACATGCTAGGTCCTGGGAGCTAGCTGGGAGTGGGGAGAGGTAGGGAGGACAGGGGGTACATGCAGCAGAGATCGCCCGGGTGGTGCAGGTGCAGTTCATGCCCCACTCCCCTCCTGGTCCCTGTGGCTCTGCACATAGGGCTGAGCCCTGCCCACTCCTGCCCATGCCCACCAGACAGCATTGCCCTGGCTCTGGCCAGCACACACAGCTTCCTGGTGGGGCTGGTCTTAGTGCAGCTGCAGCCACCCAGGTATGGCTTGGCTCCCCACACCTCCCACAGCTCTTCCTACCTCCTCCTGCCCCCGCTGCACTGCTCCAAATCGAGGGGGGAAAGCTGCAGCCAGGTAGCTCCGACCCCAGCACATGGGGCTCCAGCTCCTGCCTACCTTCCACCCACTTGGCTACATGCAATTGGCTGCTCACTGTGCCAGGTGGGTAGAGTGGTTGTGGAGTAGTCCTGCTGGGAAGCTGTGCATGATGGCCAAGGCTACTGGGTGTGGGCAGGAGTGTGGCACAAGCTGCCCCAGGCCAAAATGGGCAGGGCTCAGTCTCACGCGGAGCACCATAGAGGCAATTGTGGGCCAGATCCAATCCATTGGAGGGCCAGATTTGGCTCATGGACCATATTTTTCCCACCCCTGTGATAAACTACAACATCAAGCATGGGCGGTGAGTAGTGAGCAGTGGGGTGGTAGGAGGGTGCGCCAGGGAAACTCCAAGATTAAAGTAGCCACTGCACTGCACGCTTCCAGCGTGAATTCTGGAGATCCCTAACTATAAGCCAATATCCTATTGTATGCCAAATTACTATTATGATGCAAAAAAGACTTCCTGTCAAAGTCTTGTAAACATTCATGCCTTATTAAGAGTTATTTTTAGAGTCTAACCCAAAATCAATTTAATTAATTCTGTATCAACAACCAGTCTTTTTTATATATTAGCAAAGTGCCGAGTTAAATGTCAAATGGCATTTTTGACAGAAATCTTGCTAGAATCTAATTATCCCATGAAGACAACAACGATGATTTACTTGTACTTATCTCCCCCAACCGAGAATGAGGGCTCACTGTGTAAGGCACTGTACATACATATACAATAAGAAAGGCACTAAAACCACCTGACTTCTCAAAGGTGATGACAATACAAATTAAAGATTCCAAAACTACCATTAGTTTTACATGTATTGCTATGTAAATATACTTTGCCATGTGCCATTCTATAAATATTCAAGCATTCTCGTCTTCTTAATGCTCAGTGTTAATTGAATTGGACTTGACATACCACCTTCCACACCACCTACTGACATCTAGGGATTTGTGTGAAAGCAGGGGTTGGTAATGTTTTTGGGCAGAGTGCCAAAAGCCTGCACAATCTTGACTTGTAAGATGTTGGCATGATGGGGCGGATGGCGGGGGAGCCAGGAGGGGCCCAACCTTTGTTGTGACAGTGCAGTTCTGGCCCCTTCCCCTCCATCCCTCCCAAACCATGTGCCAAGCAAAATGTCTTTGCGTGCCATACACTGGCACCTGTGCCAGGAGTTGCTAAAGAATGGGGTGTGTCCTACCTTATCTACAGCCCCATGTCTTGGAACACAATGTAGTAGCTGAGCATTTTTTTCTCTTAGTCCGATCCTGTTTGTGTACATAAGAAACAGCAAGTACCATTTTTATGTTTGTTTTTTTTAATGTGCGAGTGTCACGGAGCGGGTCTCCAGGTGTGGCCATTATGCCCCTGACAGCTCCGTGACTGTGCAAGCTCTGTCCCAAGGGTGCCCTCTTATCTCACCTGCCACATGTTTGTTGGAAAAATAACTTGGGAGGCTGCCCACAAGCCTTCACTTAGTCCCAGTTCTCTGCACCTTACTCGAGCTCCCCGATCTGTGGGTCCTTTAGTGGGCCTCTCTTCAACACTGTGATGTACAGGGCACTGCAGGCCTTATGGACCAGTTGCATGGCTCCAACCACCCCTTTACCATGCTCCATACTTCTTGGGTGTTAAATCATTGTTATGCTCTCTGTTGGGGCCTCAGCCTACTTGGCCTCTGCCCCTTTAATATAGATAGGCCTTCTAGTATTGGTGACGCATAGGGGGTGCACATGGGTGCACATGCGCCCCCTGAAATTGGTTGTGCACCACCTCAAAGCACCAGCCACAAAACTGGAAGTGCCACCGGAACTGCACTTCTGGTTTCACCGCTGGCTTCGTGATGGGTTACTGAGGGACCCCCACCCCTTCCCCCCCGTTGGTGATGGGCTGCCAAGAGTCCTCCCTTGGTTGGCAATTGGTCACTAGGGGATCTCCCCCCATTGGGGATCTGGTGCCCCCCAGATCTGGATTTAGTGCTTACCAAAGGGGAGGACTTGGTAGGGGACCTGAGGATTGGTGGTTCTCTAGGTGACAATGACCATGATCTGATTAGGTTCACCATCCACCAGATTTCAGTTAGTAGAACAGAGGTCCTAGATTTCAGAAGGGCAGGCTTTAACAAATTCAGGGGTCTAGTTAGTAAGGCCCTCTACAACTAGCAACTGGAGGATTTGGGGGGTCAGGAGTGATGGTGCCTCCTCAAGGGAGCAATCCTCTCTGCATAAAAAGAGGCCATTCCCATGTGACCAAAGAGCGGGAAGGGAGCCAAGAGTCCTGCATGGCTCAACAAGGATATTAGAGAACTTTTGAAAAAGAAAAGGGATACATATAGGCAATGGCAAAAACGATCAGCAACCAGAGAAGACTTCATATATATAACCTGGGTCTGCAGGTATGAGATATGGAAAGTTAAAGCAGGCATGGAAATCAGGCTAGCATTCGAAATTAAGGACAACAAAAAGTCCTTTTACAGGTACACAGGGAGCAAAAAAAAATCAAGCTCCACTTTGGGACCTCTGCTGAATTCAGAGGGGCAGCCCACAATAGATTCCCATGAAACGGCAGAGCTCCTAAATGGCTATTTTACATCGGTATTCCAGAAAGCTTCCAAGAGCTGTGCACCTATCCAGAGACCCAGGGAATGTGGGGAAGTCAACAGACAACACAATATCAGCCCCAACCAGGTGAGGGTCCTCTTAGAATAACTGGACATTTTCAAGTCCACTCGGCCAAAAGACCTACATCCAAGAGTCCTAAAAGAATCGGCTGAAGTCATAGCAGGGCCCTTGGCAAAGATATTTGAAAAGTCATGGGACATGGGAGTGGTCCTGGCTGACTGGAAGAGGGCTAATGTAGTACTCATCTTTAAGAAAGGGAGGAGGGATGACCCTGCAAACTATAGGATGACCCTGCAGTCTGACTTAAGTCCTAAGAAAAACTTTGGAAAAAATTGTTAAGGAGGCCATCAGTCACAAGCTTGTAACTGACAGGGTGTTAAGAAACAACCAGCTCAGCTTTGTGGAGGGTAGATCATGCCTTACAAACCTGGTGTCCTTTTATGACCCAGTAGCTAACCAGCTGGATAAGGGATGTGGGGTAGACATCATTTACCTGGACTTTAGTAAGGCCTTTGTTTCTGTCTCCCTTTAAATTATCTCAATTAAACTGGAGGGTACTGGCCTGAACCAACCTACGGTGAGGTGGGTGGGCAAGTGGCTTAGAGGCCAGTCCCAGAGAGTTGTAATTGATGGGACAGCCTCATCCTGGAGGGCTGTCTCCAGTGGTGTTCCACAGAGATAAGTGCTCGGACCCGTGCTTTTTAACATATTTATTAATGACTTGGATGAAGGGGTGCAATGCTCTATGATTAAGTTTGCCAGCAATACCAAGCTGTGGGGAAATGCAGACACACCAGAGGATAGGGTAAGAGGCCAGGATGACCTAGACAGACTGGTTCTATAGGCTGGTCAGAATCAAATGAGGTTCAACAGGGAAAAGTGCTAGGTCCTTCATCCAGGTAGGAAGAACCTTCACCATAACCATGCCTCCTGAATCTGGAGGGGCACCCGCAGAAGCTGCCGATGGTGGCAGGCCTGTCAAGGGGGCACCCGCCCT
>NW_005843092.1:276951-288614 GCF_000455745.1 Alligator sinensis
CCCTGCCACTAGCATAAGTGTTGGCCATCGGGGGGGCACCGGCTCCGTTGGGGGGGCACGTGCACCCCCATGCACCCCCCTACCAGATGCCTATGACCATAACTATAGGATAGGTGGCAGCCCACTGGCCAGCACAGCATCTGAATGGGACCTGGGGGTCAGAATCGACCATCGAATGAATATGAGCTAACAGTGCGATGAAGTGCGGGGTAAATAGAACACTGGCATGCATCAGCCGATGTGTTGCCAGCAGATCCAGAGAGGTGCTTCTCCCTCTCTACTCAGCATTGGTGAGGCTGCAACTGGAGTACTGTGCCCAGTTTTGGGCACTGCACTTCAAAAAGGACACGGATAAGCTTGAGAGGGTACAGAGAAGGGCCGCCCGCATGATCAAGGGCCTGGAGGATGGGCCCTTTGCGGAGAGGCTTCCGGAATTGGGCTTGTTCAGTCTGAGCAAGAGGAGGCTGAGAGGTGACTTGATAGCCGCATACAAGTATGTCAGGGGGAGCACCAAGATCTGGGGCAGCAACTCTTCAGGAAGGCCCCCCCTTGAGAAGATGAGGACCTATGGTCACATGCTAACAGAAGGAAGATTTAGAGTGGACATAAGGAAGAATGTTTTCTCTGTAAGGGTAAACAGAACTTGGAACATGCTCCCGGCAGAGGTGGTGCAGTTGCCATCCTTGGAGGTGTTCAAGAGGAGGCTAGATAAGCACCTCATTGAGCTAATTTGAGCTCATTAACCTGCTGCCTATGGCAGGGGACTGGACTTGCTTAGCTTCCAGGTCCCTTCCCATCCACTGATTCTGTGATTCTTTAGCAGGATCATTCCACACAAGTCTTGCCATATGAAAGATGTTCCTGATGTTCAACCAGAACTGCCCTTAGTTTCATGGTACCACACTTAGATCTTTGTGTATCACAGTAAGTTGTTGCTTATAGGAAATCATCATTCGAATAAGGCCAATTTCCTATTCTTTGGTTACTTAGGACCAGATTTGTGATACTTTTACTCATACTGGGTGCATCTACACGTTTGTTAATGTATTTTTGCTAATGTGTATTAAGTTTAGTACCTCTAATGTGTGGTACTAACTAAATACACATTAGACTGCTCTAATATACAGTAGCAAAAACACACAATTGTTTAGTGATGTTTAATGCGCAGTAGCCTAATTTTACTGTGCATTTGTATATTAACATGGTTTTTGCCATGACGCTCTAATGCACAGTAAAACAGGCTACTGAATATTAAAGTGCACATGTAGACATGCCCACTGAACAGTAACTTAACTTCAAAGATTGTGCTATTAAAATAATTTCTACATAAGTGAATCAAAAACTGGCCCTTATTCTCAAAGCATCAGAAAAAATCTTATGATACAAAAAGTTCCATATCATTCCCACAGACATCTTTCTACTCCTTTTTATATCTCATAAAATCCCTTTTGCCCTTCTTATACTCTTTTTGTTTTCAGAATAAAATTGCATGTTTGTAAAGTATTACCCTTCAGGAGTTATTCTGAGAACATTGATTGATTATAGTAATTTTATTGTAATGGGCATAATGAATGCTGAGGAATCTCTATTTATAAGACCGTGTACATTTTCCTCTAAATATTTTTTAAATGAGAAGGTAGGTATATTAAAGATGCTTTGTTTCTCTAAGGGATCCTGAGTCTTTAATGCTGTGGGAGTTGCTAGATTCTTTCACTGTTCATTTTAGAGTATGTGTATAGAAGGAGAATTGTGTAAAACTGAATACGTTAGAGTTTTTAACAATAATTTAGATTGCCAATGGGGACAGAGAAATTCTACACAAGTAAGAAGGAGTTATACTGCTCCATCAGAACAGCAATAGGTAGAACATTATCTCTGCTGTGGTGCTGTAGGATGGCAGCAGGCTCATTACCATCTTAATACTACACACACAGAGCGTGCCTTTCCAGTTGAAACCTAGCTCAGGTATGTTTACATGGCACTGCCATCACAACAGTAATGGTCATGCTGCCAGTTATTTCAAAAAGATGTTGGCTAAACAGCTAGGTTTTGCAACATGCCACAAAATTAAGAAACACATGCTGAATAGTAAGTAGATACATACAGAATCATAGAAAATTAGGAGGTCATCTAGTCCAATCCCCTGCTCAAAGCAGGACCATCCCCAACTAGATCATTGCTGCCAAGGCTTTGTCTACCCAGGTCTTAAAATGCTGTAAGGAAGGAGATTTCACAACCTTTCTTGGTAGCCTGTTCCAGTACTTTACTACCTTCCTAGTGAAAAAAGTTTTTCCTAATAGCTAATCTAAACTTCCCTTGCTGCAGTTTAGCTAATAAATAGATGTCTTGTACATCTTCTTATGAATTATGCTCTCGTGTTTGTATGAGTAAACTCCACTGCAGAGGACTTAAGTTGGGCTCCATGGCAAGTGTTGTAGTTTACTCTAATCGCAGAAAGTTAAAATAATTAAATAATCAGGGCCTGGTTGTTTATCAGTGCTCCACTTGCTTCTTTGTTTAACAGAGGAAGTAAGTTTTTATGATAAAGTAGAGCTATGTCATGCTGGCAGGATCAGATAAGGAGGACTGGACAAAAATGTTTACTTTGCCAACATTCTACTTCCTGCCGTTTGGCCAGCATACCTGTTTTACTTTGGAAAAGCTAATGGCCTTAGTTGCATTTTGACTGTCAGTGGATGAGTTACACAAGTTTCCTTGCAAAAATCCATGTCAGACAAGGATGAAAGTAAAGCCATTTTTAAGCCATTTGATTTATGGTTCCAGCACAAAATACAGTTGTCCTGATAAACAGAATTCTGTACGTATCATAAAATCCCAATGTGGTAAACAGCATATAAAATAAACACATATAGTGGGAAATATGTGAATGTTTTGAATCTGCATGTGTGAATCTTAAGTCATTTTCTGTTGAATCTGTTAATGACAATGAATATATAGTTTTACCTTATGTTTACATTATATGCTGTTTCTGCCAGTCTGGCAGCATTTGCTTCCACACTTGTGGCTGGAGTCATTTGTTTGTGAATGCCTTGGAAAAACATAACAGAGCATTTTCTTTTTAGATATTTTCATATAAAAATTACTCCTTATGAAACTACATTCTGTGACAATGTACCCATGTATCTAATACACTTAAAATATAATATGAGGAAGAAAAAGGAATGATAAGGTAAAGAAAACCTGGAGATTATGCTGTTTTACCTGTAGATCAATCTCTTTTTGATAAAGATTTTATCAGCATTGCTATAATGTACTCTGTGTTCAGCCAAAGCAGATTACCTTAGCTTGATGGATCTGAGACATTGTATATATTCATAATTCATATAGTGAGTATAAACACCTAGTTAATATGTTACATATCTATTATGTGCATTAATACCTAAGAATATGCACATGGACATGGACCACATTAAACATACCAAATTAATGCAATTAATATTATTTAAAATAATCAAACTTAAACAAGAAGTCACAAAAAAGCTGAAGTTCTCACACAACAAAATTATCCTAGCCATAATGCACAGCTGTACATTTTATGTTAAACAATTAAAGCACACACCTTATCCCATGAGCAAAAGCTCAATAAACAACTTTTCCTCCATGGAGGCTAGAGGGATGGAATAATTTCCCTGAAGCCTCAAAGCACAAGCAGAGTTGCTATTGTAGCCCATAAAGCTGATCATCATTTCTGATCTTCCACAGAACATTATACCGTAAGACACTGAAGCTTGTTAAGAAGAATTTTTCCAACTATTTGAGTTGGTCTAATAAAAGTATCAGATTTATCCAAAGAACCTTGTCTGCCTATGTCCTTAGACCAACATGGATACAACCTATACCCCTGTAAGACACTGAAGAAATTCTGTGCATCTTCCTCACAACCAGCCACATTGGACAGTGGAACTATTGTAGTGTGGAGATAGGATACAAATAGGAATATTTAAAGTTAATGATATTTAGAAATTAAAATAGGAATAGAAAATTGTATTGAGCATCACTGCTGAAATAGCACTGCCACTTTGACTGCATGCTGTAGAAGAAGTTATGATTCAATAGTACTCTGGTGGAGAGAGATTGTACTCACTCATATATAGAAGCTGTGAAATCTTGCGCTGCAAGGCAGTCATTTGCCTTGTTCTTTCCTGGTATGGTACCCAAATTTACCCATTTGTGGTAGAGCACCTTTGGTGCCTGTCACTTTAAGGGCCAGAGCAGGCAGCGGGGCAGCCGGCTGGTGCAGGCCACTTCTCATGAGGGAGTTGCATGACCACAGAAGGGCCGTGCGATTGGAGGAAGGGGCTGAACAGCCTTCATTTTAACTCAGGCCCTCAGGGCTGAGCCAACAGTCTGCTGCTGGCATCCGAACGAATAACACCCAGCTGAGATGCTGTTCAGAACATCCTTGAAGGTAAGGGAAGGATCTGTGGGGATGGTAGGAGGCTCCTGGTCCTGGATGTGACCAAAAACTGCACCCTGCTGGGGAAGGATAGCCTGGTGAGACTGCCTGTGGTTGAGTAGTTCCCCATAAATGCCAGGCTAGTTGCCTCCCCATTGAAAGGCAGGTAGGGGTGTCTTATAACCCCAGCCCCCAGTACCCAGTGGGAAGTAGAGCAGGCAGTGGAGCCAGGCACACCTAGTGAGAGGCACCTGAGTCCATGGGGTGTAAAACCCTGAGGCCCCACCATAGGGGTTGAGTCGGGCCATGTACACCTAGGGAGAGGCACCTGAGACTGTGGGGTGTAAGACCCCAAGGCCCCAGCATGGAGGCAGACTGTTGGCGTTAGTGAGGGGGCAGTGGATGCAGAGTAGGGTTGCGAGGGGCAACCTGAAGGGCTGCACAAGAATTGTTTATTGAGAGAGCCTCAGTGAAGGTAGTAAATTGTTGCCCCAGTGAGAGGGCAGAGGAGTAGCCCCAGCAAGGGGGATGAGGAGAGTTGGGCCAAAGGCAGAGCTGGGCCTCAGTGAGAGGGTGTGCAGTGCACAGCTGAGGATACCTGGGTAAGAAGAGCCAAAGGCTAAGGGCAGCCAGTAGGGGGCCGGGGGAGTCATTGTGGGTAGCTCCGAGCACAATTTCATAGATTTTATAGACATTAGGGCTGGAAGGGACCTCGGAAGATCATCGAGTCCAGCCCCCTGCCCAAAGGGCAGGAAGTCAGCTGGGGTCATAGGATCCCAGCAAGATGAGCATCCAGTTTCATCTTGAAGGTGTTCAATGAAGGCGCTTGAACCACCTCCGGTGGCAGGCTGTTCCAGACCTTGGGGGCTCGGACAGTAAAGAAATTCTTCCTTATGTCCAGCCTGAAACGATCTTGAAGTAGTTTGTGACCATTTGACCTCGTCATCCCTTGGGGCGCTCTGGTGAACAAACGTTCCCCCAGATGCTGGTGGTCACCCCTGATAAACTTGTAGGTGGCCATCAGATCACCCCTGAGCCTGCGCTTTTTCAGGCTAAAGAGCCCCAGGGCTCTCAGCCTGTCATCGTAGGGTCTGCTTCCCTGACCTCTGATCATGCGCGTGGCTCTTCTCTGGACTCTCTCAAGCTTCTCCACATCCTTTTTGAATTGTGGAGCCCAAAACTGGACACAGTACTCCAGCTGCGGCCTCACTAAGGCCGAGTACAGGGGGAGAATGACGTCCCGGGATTTGCTTGAGAAGCATCTATGGATGCAAACCAGCATTTTGGTTGCTTTACTAGCTGCAGCATCGCACTGCAGGCTCATGTTCATCTTGTGGTCAATGACGACCCCCAAGTCTCTTTCTTCCATAGTGCTAGCCAACATAGCACTGCTGAGCCTATAAGGATGCGGTGGGTTTTTTTCCCCCCAAGGTGGAGAACCTTGCATTTATCGGCGTTGAACACCATCAGATTCTCGCCCGCCCACTTGCTGAGCCGGTCCAGGTCAGCCTGGATAACCTGCCTGTCTTCTGGTGTGGATGCTTTGCCCCAAAGTTTGGTGTCATCGGCGAACTTGGCCAGTCCGCTTCTGACTCCAGTGTCCACATCATTAATGAAGATGTTGAACAGTATGGGTCCAAGGACAGAGCCTTGGGGGACCCCACTGGTCACAGGACACCACGATGAGTGACTTCCATCGATTACTACCCTCTGGGTCCGACCCCGGAGCCAATTTTCCAGCCAGCGGATCGTGGAGGACCCAAGGCGACAATTGGCCAGTTTCTCCAAGAGGCGATCATGGGACACCAGATCGAAGGCTTTTTTGAAGTCAAGATATATGACATCAATCTCTTCTCCCTTGTCCAGGTGATAGGTCACCTGGTCGTAGAAGGAAATGAGATTGGTCAAGCAAGACCTACCCGCAACAAACCCGTGCTGGCTATCCCTTAAGATGTTGGCGTCGGCCAGTCCATTAAGGATGGCCTCTTTAATAAACTTTTCTAAGATCTTCCCCGGGATAGAAGTCAGGCTGATGGGCCTATAGTTAGCCGGATCCACTTTCCTCCCTTTCTTGAAGATAGGCACCACATTGGCCTTCTTCCAGTCTTCGGGCACTACACCAGAGCGCCAAGAGTTTTCAAAGATCCGTGCTAGAGGCTGGGCTATGATGCTCGCCAGCTCCTTGAGTACCCTGGGGTGAAGATTGTCAGGGCCAGCTGACTTGAAGGTATCCAGCTTCTCAAGATGTTCCTTCAGAAAGTCAGCATTAATGGAGGGCAGGGGATCACCCTCACCCGGACAATGTGGTGGCACAGTGTGACAATGAGCTCCAGAGGGGAGTAAGAGTCCCAAGTGAGGCCCCGAAGCACAGATCATGGTGTGAGGCACTGTGCTATATGGATGCCATCTGCGAGGCATGGGACACAGTATAGGGAAGATCAGAGCTGTGTGTAACACCCTAGAAATTGGGGCATAAAAATGGGCACCCTCCCATATTGAATATCAAGTTTATTACATGTTGTGGCAGGTGAGACAGGGCAGACTGCCCTAGACAGAGAGGCAGTCAGTATGGTGACTGGCCACAAGTTGGCTCCTTTGTCACACCATGATATTCTCCAATTTAGTGTTATCGTGACCAATCTTGGCATTCCAGTTGCCGGCCAAACCAGAAATGTCTTCCTTCAGGATGTTTTGAGCAGTCCTTGACCTGCTCATAGAACTGCTTGATTTCCTCTTCCTCAGAATCTGTAATAGAAGGATAGACCTAGGATACAATGAGGTTCAAGGGTTGATGCCAGAGGGTGATGTTCAGGGATCCTGGTTTTCTCTGATTTTAAAAAAAAAAAGTTCTTAATTTTTGGATTAAAAAAAGTAACCCAAAATCCACATTTTTCCATGATCAAAATTAAATGCCACTAATATATAGAGTCCATCCAGGAAGACCACACACCAACTGCAGATGCTTCCTCAGCCTGATGAAGGGTATTTATACCCAAAAACTTTCAAAGAAGAATTTTTCCAATTATTCGAGTTGGTCTAAAAAAAGATATTGGATTTACCCAAAGAACCTTGTCTGCCTATGTTCTTAGACCAACAACCCATACCTGTGTAACATGAGTGTCTGCACATTAAGGCTCATTAACAAGTCCTAAGTGCTCTCCAGGCGTCTAAAAGTTATGCCACTTTGGGGGAGAATTATCTTGGAACACAGGTACCTAGCTTGAGTTACCTTAACTTCTCATTGCTTCTGTAATAAAATGACCACAACCCTCCAGTATCTCAGGCGGCACTGAGTGTAGATTAGGTATCCTCCGGAACTTAAGTCTGGGACTGACAGCTGGGGACAGCTGGGCAGCAGGTGAGTGAGGAGGGGAGAGAAGAAAGGGGCACAGGGGAATGGGGGAAGAAGGGTCAGGAGTGGTGGGGGCAGGGGGCAGCATAAGGGGGGGCAAAAAGAGGGGGGAATTGGGAAAGGGAGGGAGTGGGTAGGGGATGGAGGGAAGCAAGTTGGCAGGGAGCTTCAGGAGAGGTGTGGGAGGGGGATGGGTGACCCCAGCATCCTGTGTACCCGAATTAAGCCTGTACTGTCCTTGCCAGGCCCTGCAGCTCCCTGTGGAGGAAAGAGGGCAGGAGGAGGGGGAATGAAAAGGGAATGCTCATATACTCTATCTGGCAAACCTTGTGTTGACATCAGTGGGTTCATTTTTCTTAAATAAGGGCTGCAGGATCAGGTCAACAATAACCAATATATTTAGATTTACAGTTTAAGACACTATATTCGTTAAATACAAGGGAGGTTAAGGTTAGATATTAGGAAAAAGTTTCTTACTAGGAGGGCAGTAAAAAACTGGAACAGGTTACCTAGAGAGGTGGTAGCAGCTCCATTCTTGGGAGTTTTCAAAACCCAGATGGACAAAGGTTTGGCTGGGATGATCTAGTTGGGACTGGTCCTGCTTAAAGCAGGAGGTTGGACTAGATGACCTCCTGAGGTCCCTGCCAACCCTAACTTTCCATGATTTAATGTGGGTTACAAACAACCTTCTGTCTAATTTTACCCACATATAAGATGAGCAGAATCTTATGAAACCTGTTACTAAAATGAACCGTTTGGATTTTAAACATCACACGCCACAAAATTGGCCTTCAAAGTGGCTTAAATGCCCTTTTGCACTGCTTTAATGGTGTTGCTGTGTGCGTGCTCGGCAGTGTATTCCACTGTAAATGACTTTGGTACATAGCAAGATAAAACACTTCCAAGGTGTTTTAGTTTGCTACGTAACAAATTGCAACAATGCACCTGGAAGCTGGAAGCTGATGTGCTCGGGCTGTGGGACCTGGCAGCAGCAAGCAGGTTCCGCTGAAGAAAAAAAAAGCAGTGAGACTGAACTTTTTTTCCCCCCTACCTCCTTAGAGCCTGCCTGCCTGCCTGCCTGAGCTGCAAGTGTGGGGAGAGGAGGGGGACAGTGTTTCCCTCTGTGGCTGCAGCGCCCCCTGGGACCTCCTGGGCTGGGTGCCAGCGGGCAGGTGCCACCTGGGAGGCCCCCACGCAGCTCAGGGACCACTCGGCCTGCCGGTAGCTCACCTCCCTGCCCTGCTGCCAAAGAGGCAGGTAAGGATTTGACCCCCACCCTTGTGTACACGCCACAGGGGTTTAGTTCGGTTTAATTCTCCCTAAATTGAAGCAGTGTTTTTAAAAACCCATCATTTCAATTTAGGGAGAACTAAACTGAATTAAACACCTGTAGCATGTACAAGCAGCCCAAGTGCCATTTTTCTTTGTCTTCTATCTTCATAGGCCAGATTCTACTCTTATTCACTCCAGAATCAGACCACTGAAATATGACTCACCTTCTGAAAGAAATCCCGTATATCTAAAACTCCAGCTTTTGAAATTCTGTTTTGATCAGCCAGAAAAATATCATAAATAATACTACTAATAATAAATAATAATACAAATTTGGGGTGGGGCAATCAGCACATCAAGTAAAATTACTCCATTTAAAAAGTAAACTGCAAAGGAATCACTGAACTAATCTTAAATGCATTCTCAGGTCCCCTGCATATGCGCCCATATAGACTAATGTGCTACTACAATAGCCCAGCAAGCAGCATGTTGTGATTTCACAGCTATAATTGAACTTTGCTGGAATAAGCAGATGGGTCATAGGAAAGCTCCAGAATAGCTTCCCACACATTTCGCAGCCTGGCCCTTCTGTAACACTTCTGCAAAAATCACTTAGACAGAAAAATAAAGGTTTGGCCCAGAAGCCAGAATATTATATTTAGCACATTAATTTTCAGGGCATGTGGAAATAAACAGCATACTTTTGTTTAAGGTTATTCAGAACCCTGGAACTTTGTATTGTTACCTTTTGTTTAAAAAATAAAGGGTGGATATTCTTGAGTTCATCCAGAAGAAGTTAAAGACTTCATTCTGCGTGAAGGCAATGGGTCAATGAATAAAATGAAGCAATACTTAGTGATCAGCACAAGAGCTTACCAGTGATATGCCAGGCTACATGCTTTTCAGCTACATAGGGATTACAAAGCAAAATACATCCTCAGGCAGAAAGCATTAACCACAGCAGATGTTTAAATATTTTTTGCCTACTTTGCATGCTCTCAGCTGGAGTTATGTTGTTTCAGAGAATAATTTAGACTTAGAAAGCCAATTACGATTCCTATTTGTTTATATTAAATTAATGTTAATTATATTAATGCTGACATTTGAAATAGCAAATCTATAACCAATCTGTTTGCATCTTTCCCCTTTTCTTTGTTCTCTAGAAACCTTTCTGAAAGCTGTTCTCTAGCTCTTTCACAGCACAGAACATTATCTCATTATCTCAATGGAGGGATCATGTCCTCCCATTTTGACCACATGGGACACCACAGTAATTGTTTATATGAAAAAGTAACATGAAGAAAATAAGTATTTAACTTCTTTTTGGCACAATTTAAAAGGGAAATTAGGAGAAAGAGCTCAGATCAGGTAACCAACCAGGCCTGTATGGGCCAATGATAAGTGTGTTCCCTGGACCAACATTTTGGAATATTAGAACAACCCCATGTTTTATCTGGGATTTGTTTAAGATACTCTTAGAACAATAAAAGATCTGAAAATCTAAGGGAAGATAAGGCCTCATTTTTTACTTTTTGATTAAATATTAAGTGTTTAAATTACTGTGAATGAAATCCTGGTTCTAATAAAGTCAATGGAATTTTTGCCACTGCCTTTAGAGGAACCAGGATTTGACTGCATACATGGAATTTCTTGTTTAATTGTTAGTTTAAAGTAATGAGCACTATAAAGAAATTAGTGATCTGCAGCCTTTTCAAGATAACAGACACATTTCAAAGGCAATGATGGCAATGTCTACTAGCTTCTTTCCCATATCAAAAAGACAATTCAGCTAATCTCTGGATAGGCCATATTGGAGCTAACATGTTATTCTAACGTGTTATACACATTGCAGCTTTATGTGAAATTGTACACTATGGAAGCTTGTATTTCTATTTACAGTTTTGCTGCAAGTTTTCCAATGATTTACATTTCCTTTGACTTTTAAAAAACTTCTTGAGAACTTACAACATTCAGTAGTTATGTAAGTAAATGTGATGTTAACATTATGGGTTGGTTATGGTGGACACATTGGCCAGAATTATGTTTCATTTACTGGACAATCCTAGAACAGCTTGCGATCAGCCCTGTTACCTGAAAAAAGTGACAGAATAATTCTAATACCCCCTTCAGGGCATGTAATTGCCCCCATTATGGGAACAGGGAGAAATCTGTGAGTCTTTGAAGGGCAATCCTATTCCTATAATGTGGTATTTACATACTCTAAAGGGTTTAATAGCATCATTCCTACACTCTAGTTGGGTAAATCAGAGTTAGTTTCAAGGTGCACTTTGGTCATCCAAACAGGTGAAATAGGATTCTCCCTCTTGTCATTGATCAAGAAATAAATAATGCATTTTCTTGTAATATACTATAGGAGGGTTTTTTTTTTACTCAGGACCGAATAATTTTATGATCCCTATTTGCAGATGTGTTATAATGCTGACATACCTGCTAATGATATGTTACTATGTCATCATATTGCCTGATTAAGCCTGTTCCAGTACTTGGAATTAAAGTCGCCATATTTCCAGTTCCAAAAAAGAGGGCACCTGTCGGGGAGACACCTCACTCCTGATCCGCAGCTCCCCCACCCCTGCCAGTGCCTTGTACTCTCGACCCACA
>NW_005843092.1:288645-289905 GCF_000455745.1 Alligator sinensis
GCCCCACAGCCCCCTGCCCCCTCCGTTCTGCCCATACCCCTCACTCCCCACCTGCAGGCCCCTGCCCCACTCCAGCCCTGCTGGTGCCCCTCACTCCCCACCTGCAGCTTCCTGGTCCCCCCAACTGCTCCCATCAGACTGGGCTGGTGCACAGCAACTCTGATTTCATGTGGGTGGTGGCAGAGCAAATCTGGTAACCCTATTGGAGCCCAGCTTGTCCATTATACAAGAGCTGCTATGTAAAAGTGGAGGGAGTAAGCTGGCAGGTGCAGGATGGGTTACTACATTTTTCCCAGAAGGGAAGAGGAGAGAAGGGCATGGAAACTTCCAGCTGATAGTGCCAGTAGGTCATGGCCTAGCCCATTTCTTCTTCCCTGTTTTAAAAAATGTAGCAGCTTGTGTTCTTTCCTTATAGGGATACGATTCAATCATAGGGAAATGGTCCATGTATAATGGGTTTGAAATCCTGGTTTGAGGAGAATGGTGAGCTGTGTGTTCCAGCCCTTTCCTTGGTTGGTAGTAGTAACACAGTAGCAATAAACCAGATATTTTCTGACTATTACAAATTGGTAATAAAGAAGTTGGGAATAAAGAACCTGTGCTTCAGGACCAGGCCTTTTAGTAATCTTAAATTCATAGAATCACAGGGTTGGGAGGGAATTCAAGGGTCCCCTAGGAATGCCACTTCTAAAGCCTTCCCATTTACTCACAGTGAAGAGTGCCCCAGGATTCGGCCCCAGTGTCTGCATATTTGCAGTAGTGGGGGGTGACACTGATTGGGTGACATGCATGTCTCAGAATTCACACCTAATTTTGCTAGTGCCTGAAGCCACTTCTGAATGTTAATAGTTACAAGGCTAAACACTAATTAAAGGAAATCACATGAGCTGAAACCAAGACAGACACAGTGGGGACAGCAGTTTAGAGCTTCCTGTCCTTGAAAACTATGGTTTATCTCCTGGCATCAGACTGGAAGCTGCAGTTCTTGACAGCAAGCAGCAAGTTCCAGATACTAACTTACTAAGAATATTTTGGCACATTCTGCAGGGTGTTATCAAGGGCCTAGGACTCTACCTAAAGTTTTAAAGGTTTTTTATGTTACATATAATATTTTCTGCAGCCTTTCAATTTCAAAAAACATTTTGCTGTAATGTCAGATATCTCCCCCACCCCAGCATGGAATGTAAAAGAAAGTTGCATTGTTGTGATTAGCACAATTTCAGTATAGACACCAAGGACTGAAGGATGGAGGAGGGTGAA
>NW_005843092.1:289936-292286 GCF_000455745.1 Alligator sinensis
CCCCCATCCCAAAAGGTGGTCCTACAAGTCAGGTCTGAGATGCTTTGGCAGTCGGGGAAACGGATAGGCTTCAGTCTTTAATGAGGTCAAGCCAGTATTTTTCATGAGCAGCAAGCTACCTCAAAAGAGGCTGAAAACAGCCTTTGTAAATCAGTGTTGTATTTGCAAAAATAATTCCTTTCTGAGCTCTCTTGATTATCTTTTACCCTGAAGCCATGAATCATGAACCCTGGCCGTCCATTAGTGTTTATCAGTACCTTATCTGGCATTCTACAGCTTCATTCTACATTCTACTTCTACAAATGTTAATTATCATGAAGTTAACCAGTTTTTAAAGAATCCAGGTACTGCATTTGAGTCCTTTATATCCTGAAGCAATGATTTCCATAGGGTGACTGCACCCGCCATAAAGATGTTTCATTTTTATTTTATTTGAAGCCTAAATGTTCCCTGGCGTTTCTGTGTTGATTTTGTTTTGTGACAAGGTGAGGAGGGATGACTGACCAATACTTTTTTAGACTGTTGAATACCTTGCTAAAAACCCCTCTTGTACTTTTCTCCTTACAAAACTAAATAGTTTAGATGTTTAGAATAATTCTAGATATAGCCTTTTATCAGATGCAAGCTTGTGTGTATTCCTGACCATCTGCATTGCCCCTCTCAGGACATTTTTTCATCCCTGCTCTGTATTTCTCAGTGTGCAATGAGCAATGGTACTCAGTCCTAAAACCGTATCTGCAACTGGAGAGTGAGATGTATATCCAGAGCCCTATTTAAAGTCAATCAGGGTCTAATACTGGACACACTGGCAGGACAGCAGTTCAGTATCATTTTAATATCCTCTGCATATTTTTTATTCTGTGTTTCTATCCCTTATTTCACCCAGAATGAGATTTGGTTTGACCTCCACATTTCTTTATTTTCATTTATAGGTATAACTGATTGTAGGACTATCAAGGGGACTTAAGCACAGGTTGATTCCCAGGGTGAAGAAAAAAAAATTGGAGTACACTTTGCCCATATTGTAAACCAGTGAATCTCCCACTTTTAAACCAGTGAATCTCAACCAGGGTGGCATAGCACCCTGGGGTGCTGTGAGATCCTTTTCTGGATTCTGTGGGGTACCATCCAATATTAGCACGGTAGGGTGTGTAAACACCTATGCATGATTCACAAGACAAACCCAGAGATTTCAAACAGGAACCCAGTGGTCCTAAACACTTCTGTGGTCTCTCTAGGTTTATTTGCAGCAGAATCTCTGTCATTTCTTGGTAGTCAAAAAGACCTGAGTGAAAGCTGGTGCTTTCCCAGGGAGGCCTTGAGTCTAAACTAGGTTGAGAACCGCTGCTTTAAACATCCCAATGACCTGCTCCCAGCTCAACTCAGTCAGTCAGGCCCCTGCTATGTTACATATATTACACAACTCACTGGTGAATCGAGTTATATATTTAGACTAGCCAGACCTGCAAAGTAAGACCAGCCACAATTATCACGCAATTATCTGGTTAATTGCACAGTAAATTTAGACCTGCCAGACCTGCAAAGTGACTATGAGAGGGTAAAAAGGACAATCCAGCTATAAAAGAGGGGTTGGAAAGGAGCACCCCCCCCCCCCCCCCCCCCCCCACGAAGAAAAACACATGGCCAAATAGTGTATGTGTTTGACAGTGTTTGTGATGGAGAGGAGGGTGTGTGTGTGCATGTGTTGGAGGGAGGGGGTGTATTTTGGAGGGGGGGGTGATAGAGGGGGTGTGCACTATGGTGGCAGGGTGGTGTGTGTGTGTGTGATGGAAGGAAGGCATGTGGATATGGTAGGGGGGTATGTGCATGTGGGGGTGTGTGGTGGAGGCAGGGTTATGTGTGTGCGATGGAAGGTGCGTGTATGTGGTGGAGAGGGTGGCCATCATAGAGGACAGTCCGGTTGTCCTCTGGCCTCTACTGATATGAAACCGGATGCCTTTATGTCTTCTATTTTTCTCTTGAAAAGAAAAATAAGAAAGGTGTTGGGTTTCCTATCAATAGAGGACAGAGTAGTAGAAAACGGGAACGTCCTCTATGATGGCCACTCAGGAGATGGGTGTGTGTATGTGTGTGATGGAGGCAGGGTGATGCGTGTGCAATGGAAGGTGTGTATCTGTGGTGGAGAGGGGTGTGTGCGTGTGCTATGGAAGGCGTGTGTATGTGGTGGAGAGGTGTGCGTGATGGAGGCGGGGTGATGCGGTGCGCGTGTGATGAAAGGCACGCGCGTGTGTGAGCAGGGATGCAGGGTGCAGGCGGACAGAGCACCGCCGCGCCGCGCCAGGCGGGAGGGAGGGAGTGCGCTTTGCCAGCGTGCGGGGAGGCGCGGAGG
>NW_005843092.1:292304-313062 GCF_000455745.1 Alligator sinensis
CCCGCCGCCCGCGCCGCCGCCCTGCTGCTCGCCCTGCTGCTGCCTGCCCACGCCTCGCACCGTGAGTTCTGCCCGGGGCCGGGGACCCCACGCGTACGGGCACACGCGCTTTCGCCCTGGACACGCACACGGCTTCCCCTCCTGTACCGCGCACACTTGCCTTCCCCACACGCGCACATGCACAGACGCATCTCTCCTCCCACCCCCACACGCACGCCTTCTTGACTCCCTTCCCTCCCTGCCCCCGGCACAGACACAGGCGTGCCTTGCACACATGCACACCTTCCTCACCTGCACGCACCCCCCTTCTTCCTCCCCCCACACAGACCTTTCCTGCTGCCCCACACCTGGCCCCCTGGGGAGCCCACTCTTCCCAGCACAGTAATGCTGGGGAGGCAGCTGGATCCCTGCCCCCCCACTCTCCTGGAAAGTGCTCCAAGTGGGGGAGGTAGCCATGATGTTGGCCCTGGGGAATGGGTTGCTTTGTTACAGCCTTGTGGGGGGGGCATTGTTTGGGATGTATGCATGGGGGGAAACCTGTTGCGTGCTTTGGGTGGGGGTGCAGGTGTGGGGGTGACTGTGCCCCCTGTGTGCACACATGTAGGCCTGCAGGAGGGATATGACTGTGTGCGGGGGGGTGAGTGTACACCTGCATGCATATGTGTGCATGCATGCACAAGGGATATGACTGTGCCCCTGCCTGTGTGTGAATGCGCATCTATGGATGCAGGAGGGGTATATGATTGTACCCCTCTGAGCGTGTGCACATGTCTGTGTGTACATACATGTGCAGGAGGTGTATGATTGTGCACTTGCATGTGTGTGCGTCTACACATACATGAGGGGTATGATTGCGCCCCTGTGTGTTTGTGCACACACGTACATGTATACATGTAGGAGGGATATGACTGTGCCTGCGCAAGCGTGCATGCAGAAGGGATATAACTGCGCCTCTGTGTGTGTGTACACCCATATATTTGCGCATACATGCATGCTGGAGGAGTGTGACTGCCCTTGCATATGTGCGCACACATGTGTACATGTATGTATGCAGGAGGGGGTATGACTGCCCTTGCATGTGTGTGTATGCATGCAGGGGGGCCGGTTGTGGGAGCTCTCGGGATGTGCATGGAGCGAGCGTGCGATGACATCCCTGGCCTGACCTTGATGTGGGTGGTGAGCACAACTAGGGCTCCACTTTATGAGTGTGGCGCATTGTGTGTGTGCATGTGCACATATGTGTGTGTGTGTGGAGGAGGGAGGGAGGGGATATTGTGCCCATGGGCACCTCTGTGTGCAGCTGTATCATTGTCCTTGACCCCTGGCCTGTTTTCAAGCCCGGGGTCTAGAGCTGACTCTTGCATTCACTGCCATCTCTCTGTCCCCTGTGCTCTCTCCGCCTGCTTGCGGCTGCAGCAGTGCTGCTGAGAGCCCCGGAGGCTGCCCAGTTCCTGCAGCAGAGGCACCGTCGCGCCTACCAGATCTTTGAGGAGACCAAGCAGGGCCACCTGGAACGGGAGTGCGTGGAGGAGCTGTGCAGCAAGGAGGAGGCCCGGGAGGTGTTTGAAAATGACCCTGAAACGGTGAGGCTGAGGAGTTGCGGTTTGCGTTGGCCTTCTGCCACCACCCCCCCAACAGCTGGCGGGGTGTGGGGGAGGGGTGCACAGCTGTCTGCACATCTGAGGAGGTGGTTAGGGGGAGGAGGAGGAACCACTTGATAAATAACTCGACCTGCTCAGCATAACCCAGCGCAGTGTGCCTGTTGTCAAGGTCAAGGAAACCGAGTGAATGAAGGGCTGGTTAAATTTGACTGGGCTAACATTGTTTGGAGTGAGACATTTCATCCAGGAGGGTCAGCGTCCTGCCTTTGCATTCAAAGGTCAAATTTATCAGTGTCACCTGACCGAGGGTAACCTAATACTCCTGCCTTTCTGTCTGAACACCTTTCTCTCCATCTTCTTCTCTCCATCCTGTCCCCAGAACACTTCAAATCCGTATAACTGTGTCCCAAAGCAGCATGCCAGAGGAAAAAAAAAATTGCAGAAGAAATGTCATAAATAAATGTTAGCACTTCCAAGTCATAATCATTTTGGTCGGGGAATCTGGGGTTTAGGCTTAGAACCCCTCTAAGAAAGAAAAGGGGGAGCATTTGATTAGATGCCATTGCAGCAAGTATGATGCTGCACATAGTTTCACATTGAGTTGCCACCTACAAAAACAGCATATAGAATTCTTGAGTTGTTCATAGCCATATTTGTATCTTCAGTACTATACCAGGAGCCTGTTTTTGTACTTTTAGCAAAATGAAACAACTGTATTCCTATGAAGTTTGTTGGTTTTCTTTTCCAGATAGCTTTCACTTTCTTGGCTTGCTGCTTTGAATAGGCTGGCCCCACCTCAGAGATTATCTGGCACTGATTTTGTGGTGGAAAGTGAATTCCAAGGTTGACGAGCTTGATATTGTACAGGGAGTTCCTGTTAATGGCCTAATGCTTTTTAGGGGAGGAGGAAAGATCTGGCTCTTGGCTCTTCTTATTGAGGAGTTAATATTTTATATTCAAGTCAAAACATGTCTTGACATGTTAGTGTTGTTAGGCTGATAGTGCATTTAATGTAACTATCCATTGCCCTGTGAGATGGCACAAAACAATAGGAAGAAGTACAGCAAATAGGTCCTTAGGCTGGTTTTTAATTTTGACTAATTGCATTTCAGAGTTTAAAATTGAACTCCTGCTTACTCCGGTCTGCAAAGTGTCTGATACACTCCTATCTGTGTGCATACACTCACATCTAGATGCAGTCTGGTTTGGTATTCTAAGAAACAGAGTTAACGCAGGAAAAACACTTGAAATGTGATGACAGACTAGCTAGTGCTATAATGTTCTATATTCCACTGGACTAGAATCTTCCAATTTGTAGTCATTCATTATAAGGACAGTGAATGTGGGAGAAAATATAAAATCAGATGGCAAATGCAAACTTTGACTAGTTAAAGGGTAGGTAATCTGAGGTCATCAGTTGTATTTATTGGCCTTTAGCCAAGAAAATTGTCAAAGGTGTCGCGTCTACAATACATAGACAAGCATGTTCACAGGAAGAGGAGACTACTGTAAGTGTATGTAACAATTATTAACAATAGCTGGCACTTATTTTGCAGTTTGGAAAACTATAATTTTCTTCCTGTAATGAAAACATTGAAGTAATTTGGGCCTTAAATCTATTTAGCTATAAAGATACGTTATCTGAGATGGTATCATGGTACTTGAGCACTTTTTAAAATAGTAAATATTTCACAAATGAAACTTGTTTTGGTGGGTATCTCTATTGCTGCTCTTTGGTCTGGTTAAAAAAACAGTAAAGAAACATGATCAGGGTTGACAGGCCTCTAATGATTGTGTCCTCTTAAATGTTCTACTAGTATCCAGACATCAAAATATTGTTTTAAAGCCACTGTATACCTAAGGGTATTCTTCTCCAGAGACAGCTACCCAAACACCAGAAATGCAACTTTTGTTAGTTTTGTACAGCATGTCCCTCTTGTTGTGTCTAGAGATGTACTGATACATTGGTTCCATATCAGCACCGATATAGGGAAAATTGACAGCATCGGAAATCGTGTTCGTTTGTTTTTTCCTGGTGTGGCGGATAAATGCCTTACCCACACCAGCAACACCGTTGCCCAAAGTCTTGGCAGTGCTTGGGCAGGCACAGCTGAAGCCCAGCCAACATGTGAGATGGGGGACAGCAGAACTGCGGGAGCGAAGCTGGTTCCCAGCCTGGCAGGGTCTCAGGCCTGGTCTGCCCAGGGTGGCTCCTGGCAGGGGAAGACCTCGGGGGAACACGGGCCGCTCCGCTCCTCCGCTTCCCTGTGGCAAAGGGAAATGGCCCCTGGGCGGACACAGGCAGCCACCACGGCAGGAGAGCAGCGCCCAGCCCAGCTGCAGGGAGCAACAATCCTCCTTCCCCGCCGAGCAGCGCAGCCCCACAAGCCGGCGCTGCCCGAGGGGGGCCGGAGCGAGGTGGCCGCTGCACCACAGCCCCTCACTCGCCTGCCCACATGGCCCTGTTCACCATGGTGCCCAGCCACCCACACACACAGCCCTGGTGGCCTCAGCGCTGAGAGCCCAGAGCGCGGGGCCCGGTGGACACGGGCTCCTGCCGCCTCGCCCCGCAGAGGTCACGCCAGACCCCACCTGCCGAGGCCCCCCCTGGGGCTGCCCTGCCGACTGCCTGTGCCAGGCGCTGCGCCCTGTTCCCGCCCCACGGCCGCCAAGCCTGGCGGGTCCTGGGAGGCGGGCGGGACGCCAGGGGCAAGAGGCCCGGCCGGAGACAACTAAAAGCGGGCGCTGTCCTCAGCTTATCCGGTCAGGTGCAGCTGGGGCAGGCCTGCGCCGCGCAGCCCTAAGGGTGGCGGTGGGACCCGGCTCACGTGACATGGGAAGTCACGCAAGCCTGGCCCCGTGGGGATGAGCAGTTCCCTCCTTCACCCGCCTGTCCCGAGCGAGGGCCCTCGGGCCACAGAAAATGGCTTGGCGGGGCGCATGTTGGACAAGCCTGATGTAGACAGTAGCAGAAGACTGTAACTGAGCAACTGTTTCTGAGCAAGGTGAAGTAGCTTGCATGGAGTTCCATACTGTGTCACTTAGACTGTATCTGGTACTTAAACTGGCTCGGTATGTCTATGCTGCACCCCAAGGTGTGCACCAAACTCACAGATGCCTTTAAAAATTGTAGTTAAAACAAAGCCAGAGGCGTAAGTTTACTCTAGAGTCAGTCTTAGAATTGTTCTTTGGAAAGACAGCTCTGTTGACCCAGTAAATAGCAATTAAATGTTTCAGCACACGTCTGCAAGAGGTAAGGTGACTACCAGTTTGTTTTTTCTGTTTTTGCTTTGCTTTGTTGTATGGGCCAAGATTTTCAGAAAACAGTCTGCAGATAGTCATCAGGAAAGATGCAGTTTCTCTCAGAAATCTGAATAACAATGGTGTTGTCACATTTGTGATTGTTCACTTTAACCATACAATAACCATAACAGTGTTAGGTGTGGCTAATTATCCATTTATTTAGTCAGGTTTTTGTGTTTGTATTATAAAGAATATTGACAAGCCCACCAGGTTGCGGGAGGGAAGATCATTTGTAACATTTTAGACTGAGATTTTGTTCTACCCATAAAAATACATCACTTTGTTTATGGCTGTATGACTATAAATGGTAAAAACAAATGTGTGTAGTAGGGTAATGAGTTTTTAAATGGAACTGATTACAACATCTTTAGATACTGCTGCAAAACTCTTGGACTGGCTGAAGTGTGTGTGTGTGGTTTTTGTATTGCTTTTGTTTCCTCCAGCTAAAGAAGGTCAGTAAAATACCAATAGATAATTTCAACAGATAAAATAGACAGGGGAGTGGGGAGGGAATAAGGAAGGAAACACATTCATGAAGGTCCAGAATTTCTTCTTAAAGCAACCTATTGAACAAACAAACCATGTTTAATAAATAAGGTTGTAGTTGGAAAACATCTTGGATATAGAGCTAAGAATGTTATCTCCTTTAAGATGCTGATGAGGGTCTTTATAAAAGGCAGTAACATACAAATATTTAACCTCGGTATGCAGTTGGGGTCTTATAGCTCCTTAGCTGGCTGATAAACTGCTCTGGTATTTGGCTGACCTATTCTAAAAATGTAGTTACCCAATTACCTGTGTAAAAATGAGGGGCATAAGGGAAAGTGATTAGCAGTTTTATAAGGAGAGGTGTGGTAAAACAGGCTGCTCAGTGGACTGGTAGTTCCTCCTTTTTTTTTTTTTTTTTTTTAAATTCAGTTTGGTATGTGTGGGTGTGGGATGCACAATTTCTTGTAGTGGCAACTCATGAAAATGAAAATTACTTACCTACCACACTATAATTATTTGTTTTCAGGTGTTACTCCAGAGCAATTACTTACATTCTGCATACCATGTTGGACTTCAGTTTTTTTTAAGTTTTTGGGGCCATATCCTCAACTGGTGTAAATCAGAGTAGGCCTGTCAGTGAATCTCTGTCAGAATTTAGCAGCTAAGGATCTGTTTTTCTGATTTTCCATTTATAGATCTGACCCTACTCCTCAGATATGACAGGACAAATCAGTTGATGTTCAGCTGCATGCCTGATAGGCAACAAAGTACATGGTAGGCTCTGCTCTGTTTCAAAGGACTTGTATCCATATGGCACTTGTGTTTTGCCAGAAACGTAGGCAAGAAAATTGGTATAGTTACTACAAAATGTATGTCTTAATTCACTGTTTCGTATATTGTTGCTCCTAGTGATGTAAAACCTCTGATAACACCTGAAAGAAGAAAATGCCGTTTGTCAGTGCCTTCTACTTTTTTATTTTATTTTATTTTTTTGATTTGCAGTAGTTTTTGATTTGTGGATGAATATTTGATACTGTACTAAATTTCTTTCTTCAAGACTGATGTCTGCCATCAGTGAGCAATAGATTTAGTACCAGACAGTAGATTGTTGGGAGCATGGTTTCAGTTCCGAATCTATGTCCAGAATGAAAATGTGAAGACTTCCCTGGAAACGGAAAGTTTCGCCCTTTGAATTGCCGTAAGAGATGTTATCACCTATAATCATCATCGTCATAGTAGTAGTATTAATACTTCTACAAATTCTACTTGGCAGTCAGTGGATAGAAAAAATCAGATCTACAGGCTGGTTGGTCAAATTTGTTAACATTTGCTCGTGATTTCTTTTTTTGCTTGTCTTTATAATATGTGTTAAGTACAGTGCAGATTAGTTACAGATATACTGCACTTATTGAAACCTTACTCTTCTAGGAAGGATGTTTGGCAGCCAGTATTTAGGTCACACTTCTAATAATAGAGATTTAGATATAGATATCTAAATATTTATATTACATTAGAAAATAAGGAAGGAACGTAAATGTTGGAGTGGGGGACAGGGGAATGAAGTGGAGGGATGGGAGGCATAACATTTCTTCAGGTTTTGTTGGTAGATGTTACATAGTCTAGACATATATAATATCCATACTGTCTTTAAGCCTTATATTATCATCCCCTTTTAGAATGTTACTATCTTGGTCATGACAAAATCTTACAGGATTTGTTATGGAAAATATTTTCAGCATATTTCCTACAGTATTGCAATGCAAATGGAAAAAAAGCCAAAGTTACTGCTGGCATAAATATCTACATCTGTGCTGAAATCAAATTTGTCCAAGCGTGTGAATCATAGGAGAGCTTTGTGCTAATGACCTAACTATATGGATTCACTATTTGAAATAATTCAAGGCTAAAAGATTTCAAGAAAGGAAATGTTATGGATTCAAGACATTTTCTTGAGGATGGTACAATAGGAAAAAAGTATAGAAAAAGATGGAAAAAAAATTGCCATGGGTGAAGGTGACTCTGTTAGAGCTGTGCTTACTTGATCTGTGTGCACTGTGATGGCCCACGATGGTGGAAGAAACCTGGAAATTCTGAGACGCATCATCCTGGAAGTACAGTTAACTATAGTTCCTCTGGGTGGAAAAACATTAGTCTCTTTAGTAAAGAACACTCAAAGGCAGACTTGAAAAAACAGACATATGTAGGAAGATCACATAGGGTAGCAGAAAAGAAAAGATGCAAAAAGCAGAGTGAGTTAGTGTGAGCCAAAGAACTCTCAGAAGAAGACAACAAGCATTTATAAATATGCTGGAGGAAGAATATAGAAAAGCCCATTAATAAATGAGGAAAATGCTATCCGTTGTCATGATTCTGCAGCAAACTTTTTAAATTCAAAAGAAAAAGGGGAGGATGGAATATTATTCATTTAATTCAAGCAAATTTTTTGGGACTGGAACCATTGAATATGTGCAAATTGGCAGTCACAGTTTGAGTGTACGCTACAATTTTAAATAGTCTTAAGCTTAATGAATCACTACTTTTGAACAGTTATGAAAAACTAGCATCTAGTGATTGGATGGAAGCTAAGGAGTGTATTTATCTTTATAAAAACAAGGACAACTGCAGTTTGGGTAATCATACCATATACCCAAATTAAATCCATAACAAGAAAGTACTAGATGTTTCAAGTATACAAGGAAGCCAAATTAATTTACTTGGCCTGTTGTGTTGACTTGATGGCTCTGCAAGGAACATTGATCCTGTTCTGGGAAAACATAATGCTTGAGAGAGAAGCTAATATGAGACCAATTTTATTTTGCTGTGTTTTATTTCAAGAGGGTTAAAAACAGCTTGACTGGAGCTGAAAAGGAAAAAGGAAACCTGGTTTGTTCCCTTTTACCATTTTGTTTTTGTTTTTAATAATGTCTGACGGAACACAGACAACATTTTTTGGATTTTTTTCCCCCTGCTTTCTTTGTTTTAACATTGGAAATGAGATGTCGTCTGTTGTGGACAGCTAAGTGACCACATCTTTAATGGAAAAATATTTAAATAATTACGATTACTAGCACGGGTTAAGCAGATTCTCTGGTGCTAACATTTCATCTTAGTATAGATGAAGTTGTATCAGCCGCTCCAAGACTTTCAGTGTGGTGTTGAATAGACCCAGCTCTGATCAGGGTTATATGATATGATGCTAAAATAAAACAAGCAGTTGGCAACCAACTAGGCTAGGGCTTCTAACATTTCTGAATTAATTTAAGCAACAGTGGGGAAAAATTCACTGGTGTAGATGGGGTCTTTTGTTGTGCTTTCAGAGCAGCTATTTAGAAACCGTGACTCACATAGGACTGCTGAGTTGGTGTTCTTCCATCTTCTCTAAAAATATGGCAGAATGAACATGTACCGGGTGTAATTTCATTGGTTTATAAGCTGTAATACTAACTGAGTTTGACCGGCGGATGGGGGTAAATATACCAGAATAAAAATACCAAATTCTTTGTAAGCATTGTTCTAATGCTGAATGTTGGAAACAGAGAATGGAAACGCATTGTATTAAAAGACTAACTTTAAAAAAAAGAAAGTAGTTTGGTTTATTTAAAGACCTGTTTCTTATCTCCTGGACAGTGAAGAAAAAGTCTCTTTCTCTTGAGTAGAATGGAACAATGTAAGCAGGAGCTTGCCTGAAAAGACTGGCGCTGTGATACAGTTTCCAGTTCACTTAAGGGGTGGAGATTTGGATCGTATGAGGCTTCTCCTGGTCTTTCTCCTCTCTCCAAGATCTTTGTTATGTCATCTTTTGGAAGCACATTCTACATTGTGTATGACTTTTATTTAGAGTTGGCATAGACAAGACTGGATGCTGCTGGTTATATTATACCGTTCTTGAAAAGGAAAGAACTGGGCTGAATGACATGTAGGATTCAGGATCAGTGAGAAACTTATATCCAGTAGCAAGAAGCAGGGTTGGAAATGAAGCAGAAAGATTAATTTCTGCGTTGATGGGTATAGGCATAGAGGTTCAGAATTGTCCCAACCAGCACTGATGTAGGTCAACACCTGTTTCCTCCATGGGCTGGAACATGTTGCCGCCTTGTTGTGTGCAGTGTGATGTTACTGCTGTATGGAATAGTTGTAATGACTGGTGAGATCAACAGTATAACTGGTCAAGGGCTGGTCTGGAAAATATTTATGTCTAACTCCATTTGTGTGTAAGATTATGTAAATAAAGCCCACAGCTTGGATCTTCTTCCTAAACATTATTATAAAAGCAAGCCCAAGGGAAAGAAGTTGACAGCATATCAGTGCTAATTTCTTTTCCTCAAACCTTGAGCTAAAAACTAACAAACACAACTAAGGCTGTAATCCTGTGGTGAGTTTTTCCACCACAGTGGTCACAAAAAAGATTAACTAATAACTTGTTGTCTTTTGATGCTCTAAATAACTGTGTGACCCTCTAGATAGCAAGATGTTCAGCAGCCTAATGTTTAACTTCAACTAGTTTGAGACTAAACAATGTATGAAGGGTTCATCTTTTGTTGTATTTTTCTGTATTCGGGGTGTATTAATAATTCTATTTTGGTTCTTGTAAAAACCTGAAAATGGAATGGAAATCTCTTGTTTCATATTATATTTTTTTCTTTTAAAGTGGGGGAAGAAAAGGGGAAGTGACCTTCGAAGAGTCGGAGAGCTGAAACCCCTCTTCTCCCACTGAAACCCCCAGAAACTGGAGGGCTCTGGGAGATAAAAATCTTTGGAATAGAATGAGATCAACCAAGTGTCACCACATGGACTAGAGCAGTGAGACTGTACTGTGGAGTACAACTGTTCTCAACCAGGATGCACTGAGATTCTTTCAAGGGTGTCAGGGGGTGCCACACAGTGTTAACGCAGTTAGGTGTACGCATATGATCCACAATATAAACCCAGAGATTTCAAATAGCTCAATCCATAGCATTAAAAACATACTGACCTGTTTTTAGAGGTGCACCAGTGCATTGGTCCGTATCACATTGGCACTGATAAAAGGAAAATTGACATTATTGGCAGTTGGCTTTTTTTGGCTGATGTGGCCAATTTAATGTCGCCAATAAATGCTGCGTGCGTGCATGCAGCCTCAGCATGCACGCAGCTAACTCGGCAGCTTGGAGAACAGTGTCTGGCTGGTAAGTCTTTTGGGGGACAGGGGTGAGGGGAGGGAAGGGGTGTAGGAGGGACAGATCAAGGCCCCCACAGTGAGAGAGGAGGGGAGCTGGGGCAAGCGCTGCCCAGCTGGGATGGAACATGGGATGGAGATGTGAGTGGCTCATGTGGGGATTGGGGGGGCAGTTACTGCCACAGCTCACCCACCCCAAAGGAGTTGTGGGTCATGTGCCCCCCTGATCTGTGCACAGGGTGAGGGTGGGCTGCCGCTGTGGGCTAGGTCTGGGTGTGGTGCCAGGTCCCTCCCGGTTGGGGGGGTTGTTTGGGGCAGCACTTGTGGTGGGCAGCAGTGGTGCTTTGAAGCTTTAACAATGAAAGCTACTAGGGGTGCACCAATAAAGATTTGCTTGGCCAATACTGGTAGCCGATTATTAACCAGCCATATTGGCCAATACCAATCCAATAACCAATGTACAGGAATGCAGGCTGGCAGCATGGCGAGCAACTCCCTGCAGGTAAGTCTTTGGAGGGGGAGGGGCATGGGGGGGCAGATTGAGGTCTGGTAAGTCTGTGGAGGGGGAGGCAGTGGGGAAGGGATAGGGGCTGGGGCTGAGGGCACTGTCCAGCCAGGGCAGTGAATGGAACCCAGGGCTGGGGCAGGGAGTGGGACAGAGCTGCTGCAGGCTTGTTCAGGGAATCAGTGTCCTAGTGCTTAAAAATGGCGGCAGGAGCGCTTGATCTAAAGCTCGTTGAATGAGCTTTAGTTCAGGTGCTGCCAGCACCGTTTTTAATCATGGGGATGCTTTTAACTGGAGCTGAGCACAGTAAAGGTGGCTGTGGGCTGCTCATTGCTCCTGCTGCTGCCAGGCGGGCAGGGGATGTGTGGCCTGCATGGGGTTCCTGAGGGAAAGGCAGCAGAGTGTAGAGCCCTGAGCCCACAGCGAGCAGCCTGCATCTGCCCCGTGTACCCATCTGGGGTGCGCACATGCCCCCATCCCCATGCCTCCCTGGGGTATGCGCTCAGTAGCAGAGAGCCTCCCCCTGTCACCTTCCACAGCTCCATCCCGCTCCCAACTCCACCCTGGGTCCCATTCACTGCCGTAGTTGGGCAGCACCCCCAGCCCCTGCCCCTTTCCCTCCCTCCCTCCCCCCACCCTTTCCCTCCACAGACTTACCTGCAGGGAGCTGCTTTCTGCACTGCCCAGCTGCATTCCTGGCCATGTGCATGTGTGCGGATATGCTTGCATGAGGCGTCCAGAGGCCCTGGCCAGAAGGCATATTATATTTATTGGTGTACATTATCAGCTACACTAGGCAAAAAAAGCCAATAGCTGATAATGTTGATTTTTTTTCCTTTTATCAGTCCCAATCCAACATACAACTGATATATCGGTGCACCTCTAAAAACTACTAATCGGGACTTCTGCAAAATAATACTGATTTCCTGTGGTAAAAATAGGAAGTTTGTCTTCATTCTAGGCAGTTTTTTTAGTTGCAGCTGAAAGACTACAGGCTCTCTGTAAGCCTGCAGGAATGGAAATTTGTTGGAGAGAAAATGCCATTTTCAGCTCAGCTCTCAGTTCTTTTTGTCATAGCTTAGAATTAAACAAGTTGAATAAAAAGTTAAAGGATCATAAGTAAGTTGCATTAGCACCCAGGGTTAGCCTTGTTTTTATTTAATACAATATTTTCAGTGGCAAAGTATGAACTGTACAAATGGATTTCCTACTGGGCAATAAATACTGGTTATTTCTGTTACGATAAACAGAGGAGTCTGGCATGAAATATACAAATGAAACATTGGAGGGACGGAAGGAAAAAGGGGTTAAAATTATATTTATAGTTTGCAATTTAAACTAGTTGTATGTACTGTGCGCCTCCAGAATTGCAGTTCATGGTGAAAAACGCCATACCAGCTTCACTCTCAGAAACAACAACAAAGGTTATAATTTTGTATAAAGACTCAGTAAGCTGCTTCGTTTTACCTCAGGTTTATGATAGGAAAGTTGTCTGTGAACAAATTAGCTAAATCATTTTAAATGAGAAATTAGATTGAGATCAAAATGACTGTACTTTCCTAATATACTTCATCATTACTAGTAAGTGTGTTGAGTGTATTTTTCACGTTTACAACCTACGTTATTATGGATTTAAGTCTGCTATAGGAAGAGGCATGGTGTGAAAAAAATGCAGCTTTGGTTCCTTCATACTCATTTAAAATGTCAGTTTTGCCAACGGTTGGATTACATTGGTCTTGATTGTACCATTTCCCATTGCTGTATTTTCAAAAAAAAAAGGAAAGGATTTAAGAAGAACAGTGGAGCATTTTATTCCATCCATCCATCCATCCATGATTCATTTAGTGAATTTAGGTAAACCCAGCCAAGTGCTCTTTGGAGTACCTAAGCTATTTATATTTACCTTTATTTTCACAGTCTTTGCTTTGTTTTCCAAAGCTTTGCTTTTGTACACTATGCTTGAGAAACTGTAAAACAGCAGAAAAACAAGGATGCTTGATCCAAATACCAGTAATAAGGACTAGCTTCTGAGCTCATCATTCACCATTTACTCAACCAAATTTCCAGCAGTTTCAGTATGTATATGACCAGTCAAGCTCATGTGGCTTTGTTTTAGCAAAAGCAGTATGTTTGCCAAAACTTGATGATTTTTACTTTCTATCCCCTGTTCCTTCCCTGCTCTTCCCCTGGGAATACAGTAGTTCAGGTTACATGACTAATGTTGGCTAATTGATTGTGTTGGTGACTGTGATATGACTCCTTTATGACTGTGTATGCATGTGTGCATGCAAGTGGAGGTGTGCTCTCACATTCATGTCTGAAATAGGAGGAGGATAAATGAATTGCTGATGATTAGGTATTTCTGTCTCCCAAACAACTTTTTGTCATATGAGATATTTAGAAAAAACGTCACCAAATCATCCCCGCCTTACCGCAAATAATGATATTATGCAGAAGAATTTCAAGTAAAGAATGACAGTTATAGTTGTGATAATGTGATTAGCAAGGGAATAGCCTGCTTAAGTTAGAACCAAATTTAAAACCTTGAAGTAGTCCACATTTTTTCCTGAATCATCTAACCCCTGTTCATCTTAATTTTAGCAATATGGATATTAGTAATAGAAATTGTAAGTAACAATGTTAAACACAGTATAATGATGAAAAAGGGATCTTTCCTGTAAACAACTTTTGTCTGCTGTTTCTAGGACCTCTTAAGGCGATTTGTGGCCTATATGAAGAGTGTATTGTGAAGATGTGTTTGACCTCTAAATCCTCTAGTTTTGAACTCTGCTTTCCCCCTCGCATACTTGCAGTGTTCCTTTCCTAGTTTGATATTGCTAGCTATATAAATTACTGAGCAGTTTTGCCAGGGATTTACTTCATAGCAATAGTGTGCTCCTCTTTTTAGAGGCAAAGGCAAAATGTAGCCTTTAATTTATTGGTTAAAATGCTATGGTGGTTTTGCTGCTGTAGCAAGAGTCTGAGGCAGGGGAGAAACTAAATGATTCTGTACTTCTTCCCTCTGGTTTTTATCCCCAGATTCCTATTATTTCCTCTACCTCCTGCCATGATCGGCATCTTTACCTCTTGGATAGAGGGTAAGTGGCTTCCTGTTCAGTCACTGACAGTACCACTTCATAAGTCAGCTGTCAAAAAATCATTTGAGACTGCAGCCAGCATTTCTTTCCTGTCCTTCAGACTCGGCATGTCACTTCAATGATATTCTTTCTCTATTGGCCCAGAATGAAAGCAGTGAAAAGATCTGTGTTCAGATCTTGTGCAAACGCCATATGAGACCACCAAACTATCACTAGTAGTTAAATATTAGTAACATCAGTAAAAAAAAGTTATTCCAATAAATGTTTGCTTTTTTTCTTTCTTCTACAGGAATATTTTTACCCGAAATACTTGGGTGAGTGCAGTTATTACTTTCATTTTTTTTGGCAGCTCTGATGTGTGCCTAACATTAGAACAGGGGACAGCCAAAGCCTTCTCAAATGAATATAATAGAGATCCTGTAGCAATTACCGTGTATTGTGTATCGTTTTCCTGAAATAGAGCTAAGTGTTTTGTATATGCACTATTAAGGGTGCATATTTTTATTTCTATCCTCTGTATAATTACTCACACAGCATTTTACATATTATATTACAGATGTATATTAAAATGTGTGTGTAATGCTACATTTATTTTTGTAGCTTACATCATTGCTGTGTAACTTGCAGTCTCCTAAAATGGACACACTTTTAATTAGTTGACTTTAAATATATTTTAAATAAATGGATTAGCTTGCAGATCCATCGCTCTTTATATTCTGTGCATCGTTGTCAATATTCAGCATATTTTGGTATTTGCACTTGGCATTTACTATTCAAGATTACAAATGTTAGCTCTTAGAATACTCCAGGTGCCTTTTAGAGTCTTCTGTTTAGTAGGTAAGATTTTTAGTAACTATTAACATCCATTTAGCACCATAATAGCATGACAGAATGATCCTATTGTGCATCAACACCCCCAAACCTGTCTTGACATCATCAGGCTACATATTAGTTTACACATTGTGATAACTGGCATGTAATTACAATAATAATAATAATTTCATTTTCTATCCTTCAGCTTGTATTCAGAAATATGGGTCACCGTATACAAGGAGTCCAGATTTCCTTACATGCGTTCATAGTAAGCATCTTTCATATTGTCTATTGCAATTAAACATAAATGTCATTGTGTTTGAGGAGGTGAGGGCACCTCAGTCATCTCCATCTTTGATAGTGCTTTAGTGCCTCCTTTCCCACATACTTCAGTTAAGATTTTGTGTTACCTGTGCCACATTTCTATCTGAATAACCAACTGACACTGTTTGCGGACCTTTTAATTTGTCTACTTCATCATCTTCCAAATATCTTCCATTGTGTAATTGTGCCAGGCATTCCTCCTTCTTCTCTCCCCCATTTCCAAAGGGCTGAGCAATCTGGGAAATGAGGGAGAAGACAACCAAGATTTACTTTGGGCTTGGCTCTTCATTTTTCTTTTTCCCTCCTCTTTGAAAACACAAGTTAAAGCTTATCTCTGTCATTGAGTGACTACCTATTAAGAATTGCCTTTGAATTTGAAGCTTAAGTGGGACTTTGGTGACTTGCTACACTGCCTGGGGTGAATTTCAGTTATCATGTGAAATTTCTCTAGTGTATGAAAAGCTTTCAAATCAGGCCTGATCGTTTGTAAGTAAAATGGTAGCTTTCCTCACAGTGAGCCGTACAGATCTAACTTGGAGCCGCTTTGAAAGTCAAGCTGGATTCTTTCTGGCTTGTACATTTCTTATCAATAAATATTCTGCGATTTTAATTTAATCACCGATTTGCTAATTCCCACTCTCTCCCCCAGAGCTCTGTAGTGCTGAAAACACAACATTGCAAATGGATTTTGGCACTGATCTAAGGAGACATGATTCTAAACATGCTTAGGTTTCAAATCAGTTGAGTCAAAAAGCACTGCTTAGACATAGTCACTTTTTTTTCCCTCTCGCATTGTTGTCTTAGCACAATCTAGTTTGACTGGTCATTTAATTATACCAATGCCAGGACATTCTCCATCAGAGAGGGAAATGGTCACAAAATTACATTTTCAAGTTTAAAATCTGTTAACTTTGGAGCAATTTTTCTAAATAGTTCATAAAGGTGCCTTTACTTGAACTCCAGAATTAATAAACAGCACTTCAAGATCTGGCCTCACGTAAAGCAGCAACATGATTTATAGATTGTAAAGGAATTATCTGAATTAATGATGAAATGTTTTAGAAATATTAAACTGGTGGGTGCTAATTGTAATTTAGACCTGAATGAGAGCTGAATAAGAACTTGAGAACCCCACTGTAGAGAGAGAGCACTATCAGTATTTTTCTTCTCATGTTAAAACCTTTAAAATAGGAAGAAGGCAGGGTAGAGGTGCATTTTATAGACTAATGGAATCAGAGATGCATAAGCTTTTTAATTTTAAAGTACGGAGCCAGCCATTGCTTGAGTACACAGGGTGAGTAAAGAAGGGCATAGAAGGAGCCCTTTCCCCTTGTACCCTCTCAGAAGTGCATTTTGTAATTTCTGTCTTTAGGCTCACTTGAAGACCGTGTTTCCATTGGTCTTGTATGACTAGTCTGCTAAAGGGCTGTGGAGCAGGGGTGTCAGACTCGTGGAATTGCATGGGAGTGGTTCATGGCTGAACTGGGCCCACAGACCAGCCCTGCATGCCAGATCCAGGGTGTATGGGCAGTCTGGTATAGGCACCAGGTGCATCATGTGTCCTGGAGCAAGCTCTGTGCGCAGTACGCATCCCAAATTGGTCTGCTACGGGTGCCTCATGTAGTGTACATCCTGGACCAGCCCCACCATGCACAGCATGCATCCAAGAGTAATTGTGCGCAATATGCATCCACACCAACCTTGAGCATCATGTGAAGGGTGCAGGGCCAATCCAACAAACGTCTCGTGCTGTGTGGATCCACTCTGAGACCCACAGGCAGCCCTGCAGGCCAGTTGATAGGTCTCCATGAGCAGGATTTGGCCCACAGGCTGTATTTTTTACACCCTACTATAGAGGGCTGTGCCAGTAAGATGCACTTGAGTGTAAAACTGCTTAATGGTGTTATTTTCCTCTCCAAACAAAGTAGTTGAAGTCTTATTAATCCATCAGACAAATGCCTAACAAGTTTCAATGGGTACAGAGTCCTGCTAGATAAACTCCTACTGGAAATGAATTAATAATTGCCAATTGTAAAGGTAATTTATCACTTGTGGTAGTTTACCAAAGAATGTAGGGGTTTGCTACCATTTGAAATTCAAATTGGATCTCTAGATTGGCAGTTTCACCAGAATTTCTAAACTTGACACTGGAATTGCTGGGTAAATTCTGTGGCTTGTGTTAGATATTAAGTCAAACAGAATAATAAAGCAATACCTTTTCACTTATTCATTTAATACCAATGAGATAGGTGAACAATGTTATTTTTGTAACTAGACAAGTTGTCTGTGTAGTTTTAATCAATTTGTTTCATAAATATCAGCAGATAAACTAGGAGCAAGTGGTGGTGAATGGCAAAAGTAATCACTGTATTAGGACTCTGAAATGGAACTAGAACTGTTGTGCTCTAAGTCATATTTAAGGATTAAGTCATGATATTATGGGTATGAGTAAAGTGAGAATGCTTACCTAAATCAATGAAGAGAAAGGCTCCATAAGCCATACTCTCTTTGCTGAAGTCAGTGGAAATAAGCTTATGTGAAATCCAGCAGGAGAGCATCATTAGATGCGGTATTATGAATACATACGCACACATGTGAGAAGAGGAGTATAACATTTGGCACATTGTTGGCCCTATACAAAAAGTAAAATAGTTTGTCCTTCAATCCTCAGTGGTATTGGATATGTTTAATTGCAGAGAGGGGTGAGGAGGGGGATAAATGCAGAGACTGAGGGCTCACAGGTAATCTTGGCCCTAATCCTTCCCACTTGTTTTGGCCATTGGGCTTTGGCTAGCATCACAGTGTGTGCAGGACTAGGTAAGGCTTCTTTAAGGAAAGTTAAGTCTGCTGCACATCTACTGTAGTCTGCATAGAAAAGGGATGTGCTGGTGAGAGCTGCTGTTTCCTGGCTCCTCTCTCTGGTCCCTGAACCCTCCTGTGAGCCTTGTCAGAAATGCAGAGATTTTTCAGATTGGGATATTGGCAGCAGTGTGTGGACAGCCCATGCATCTGCTCCACTCCCTACTGCAGCTTTTCCCTTTGTCTTTTAATGGTTTTTCTCTCTCCTGCCCAGCTGAGGGGGGAACGTTCTTTCCTCTTGCTGGTGGTGAATGGCCCTGGTTATTACCATGAACCTTTTAATGAGGGTCACATGTAAATGCTTTTTTTAGAATGATTTTTTTTTTTAAGACATGGGCTTCAGGGCTGTCTATGAAATATATATATTTTTTGGCAGCAGTCAAGTCACATTCCATTCCTGAACAGTCCTTTAGTCCACTGTTTCTCAACCTGTGAGTTGCAAGAATAGATGAAAGGGTGACAAACAAACTTTAAAAATGGATTCTCCTTTAAAGGAGAAAATCATGGCAAACCATGGCTTTTCCTTTGTAGGCTGCCCATACATGCCCATCCCCTACCCCACACACTAGGGGGCTGGCTCCTTGGGGGTTGGGGGCAGCGGGTCAGGAGTGAGGGGCACTTGGGTAGGACTGACCATCAGTGTTTACAAATGGGTCCTGGTACAAAAAAGGTTGAGAACCACTGCCTTAGTCCCTTTCTCCCCTGCCCTCCAGTCAACCCCTGCTGTGGTCCAAGCTCAGTTCTTGTTTTATCTATAGCTTGTTTCTAACTAGAGGCTGAAGATGCTTTAATTATTGAGCAGAAAAAAAACCTACTAGGATAAATGTGGCCATTTTTTCAGTAGGGACAGAATTATGGACATTAGGAGGGTAAATCCTATCGACTGCATTGGTTTTCTCTCCTTTAGAGCTATTCTCAGAGTTGTTTTCTAATTCTTCCCTCTTTCCCCTCCCCTCAGTCAATATACTATATTCAATAACAGACACTACCCCAGGCTAGCTTTTCCTGTCAACCTTCAGTCCGCCTCAAGCGTAATCGAGTCTTTCTTATAGGCAGGATCACAGTTGACTGGTATGTTTATGACTTACTATGTTCCTTTAAACGTGCTTCAGGGAGGGAAGGGGAGAAGTCTTCATGTCCTCCACTGTGGAAATAAAAAACAAGTACAAAACTATTGTTATGAGTAAACTGGATAAATGGCAGATGTAAAGCTGGCTATCTTTTTTTCTTGGTATAACTCTATGGCCATAAAATTTAGAAATATTGTATGTAATAATGGTTTAAAAGGTCCACTTTTGTCCATTATGAGGTGTGTTAGTGACAGCTGTGGAGCAGAAACTTAGATTTTTATTGTTTCCTGATTCCTAAAAATGAAATGGTATCTTCTTTTTTTTCCTCCATTTCTATGCTTAATATAGTGCTGGTCTTTACTGAAGTGCAAAATTTGTTGTTTATTTCTGCCCTATCATGTCTAAGATGTTTATTAGCTAGTAGTCAAAGACAATAATGTGCTGCAATAAGTATTTCATAAATGCATCAAAGGGATTTAATTTTTTTTGTCATTAGAAGTATTTTATTAAAGTTTTCAAATAAAGGGTCAGTGGAGGCATACTTTCAGGCTCAAAGAGGATGACAAGAGAAACACAGATACATAATTCTGACAAAAGATAGCATTCACTTATTCTGAAGTATCAAACACTTCTTCATAGCTTCACTCCTTCATAGCTAAGAACTCCTTCATAACCTTCAAATCCTTTATAACCTTCACTCCTTCATAGCTAAGAACTGTAATCAGGCCAGTAATCAAAGCACAGACTACATAGGGGGCATGTTTCAAAAAATAATTGTCAGGGAATGATCTATGCACTTTTCTCATCAGAATCCAGTGCATGAAAAACCCTTCCATTTTCTCCTTTAATGTGTATGTTTATTCTCCGAGTGCATGCAGATATTGTGATTGCACTACAAGAGAGTGAGAGAGAAAAGTAAGAGCAAATACAGTCTTGCAACGAACTTGATTTACAATGGGTAAAAATGTGGTGCCTTTTGTATTAGGGTCTCAGCTAACTAATTGCAATGGAAGAAGTATTCAGCCAATGTGATCATTGTTTATGGAGAAAATTGCAAGCCATAATTAATGCAGAAAACAGGATTTTTTTTACTTTTATTACTGTATCATGCAACTAGTTTGCTGTATCTTGGGCAAGTAAAAATGGCCAGATTTTTTCAAAGGGGACTGCTGAGTTAGTGTGACTCTCTTGAGCAACTTAGAATCTGGTTTTAAGTTACCTTTGGTTGGAGGTCCTAATGTGTCAAGTTAAAAGCCCAATAATCAGTGGTTTTGAAAACAATAGTCTTGATTCAGAGGTCAAATTTAACTATGTTTGTAATGGTTATAATGATATTTGTTAAAATTCTTTGAATTGCTTTGATGAAAAGCAAAATGTTAAGTACAATGTGTCTGCTTTATTGAATGTTATTGCAAGCATTCCTCCAGTTTAAAAAATAACAAGTTTTACATGGAACCAAGTTCATAGATTCATAGATGTTAGGGTCGGAAGGGACCTCAATAGATCATGGAGTCCGACCCCCTGCATAAACAGGAAAGAGT
>NW_005843092.1:313963-315570 GCF_000455745.1 Alligator sinensis
CCCTTTTTTGAAAATGGGGACCACATTGGCCCTTTTCCAGTCCTCCGGGACTTGGCGCGTGCCGAGCTTTCAAATATTCCCGCCAGTGGCTCTGCAATGATGTCGGCCAGTGCCTTCAGCACCCTCAGATGGAGCTCATCCGGGCCTGCCGACTTAAAGGCATCCAGTTCTTCCAAGTGACTCTGCACCATCTCAGGGTCTACACATGGAAGTCTGGCGCCTTGCTGCTGCCTCTCTACAACCCCAGTGAGAGACTTGTCGTGCCCCTCGCTTAGGAACACTGAGGCAAAGAACTCGTTGAGGAGTTCAGCCTTGTCCCCTCTGTCCGTCACCAATTGTTTCTGCCCATTTAGCAGGGGTCCTATTCCTCCCTGGGCCTTCCTTTTACTCCCTATATATCTAAAAAACAATTTCTTGTTGTGTTTTACTTGGGTTGCCATCCTCAGCTCCATGGTAGCTTTGGCCCGTCTAACTGCCTCCCTACAAGCACGAGCAGAGGAGGTATATTCGTCTTTGGTGATCTCTCCCTGTCTCCACTTTTTATGTGCTCCCCTTTTGGCCCTTAGGCTGCCCTGGATTTCTGCGGTCAGCCAGGGAAGCCTCCTGGCCCCTTTCCCTCTTTTGCCTCGCTCGGGGATCATCTTGCTTTGTGCCCGAAGGATCATTTCCTTAAGGCACAGCCACCCTTCTTCTTGGGCTCCTGGCTTAGAATAGCTTGCGTTTTTAAGCTTGTCTGTCACAGGTTAAACAGTTTTGGGGACAGAAGATAGGTGGAAAGAGAACAATTAGGAATCATTTTTAAGGCAATGTCACCAGAGAAGTAGCAATGCAGTAACAATACTTTTTGAAAAAACTTCACTCAAAATGTATATTGTATCTTTCATCAAAAATTCTCAAAGGCCTGTATGAAGGCGCTTGTAAGTGATAGAGTAATAGCCCTGAGTATTTTGTCATGTAAACCAATTTGCTTTGACTGAGCTGGAAAAGTGGGTTTTGGTGCAGTGTGGAGCACTTTTATTACAAGAGCAGAGGCTCTAGCCCTCCAGTCTGGTTCAGCTCAGTGGCTTCTGTAGTTCTTTCTTTTAATTGAATCATAAGAAATCTCATGACATTCAACAAGGAGAAGTGCATATCCTGCACTTAGGAAATTTGGGTTGAAAGGGACCTCAGAAGGTCATCCAGATCAACCCCCTGCTCGAAGAAGGACCATCCCCAACTAGATTATCCCAGCCAAGACTTTGTCTAACCAGGTCTTAACCTCCAAGGATAGAGAGTCCACAGCCTCTCTGGGTAACCTGTTCCAGTGCTTTACTACCCTTCTAGTGAGAGAGGTTTTCCTAATATCTAACCTAAGCTTCCCTTGCTACAACTTTAGACCGTTGCTCCTTGTTCTGTCCTCTGCCACCACTGAGAACTGTCTAGCTCCATCCTCCTTGGACCCCCCCTTCATAGATTCATAGATGTTAGGGTCGGAAGGGACCTCAATAGATCATTGAGTCCGACCCCCTGCATAGGCAGGAAAGAGGGCTGGGTCTCGATTACCCCAGCTAGATGCTTATCTAACCTCCTCTTGAAGACCCCCCGGGTAGGGGAGAGGACCACCTCCC
>NW_005843092.1:317467-323144 GCF_000455745.1 Alligator sinensis
CCCCCCCCAATTGTCTCTTCTCCAGACTAAATAAGCCCAATTCCATCAGCCTTTTCTCATATAAGTCATGTGCCCTAGCCCTTTAATAATTTTCGCTGCAATCCATTGGACTCTCTCCAATTTGTCCATATCCTTTCTGTAGTGGGGAGCCCAAAACTGGACGTAGTACTTCATATGTGGCCTCACCAGCGCTGAATATAGGGGAATAATCACTTCCCTTGATCTGCTGGAAACACTCCTACCAATGCAGCCAAGTATGCCTTTAGCCTTCTTGGCAACAAGGGCACACTGCTGGCTCTTATTCAGCTTCTTGTTCATGGTAACCCCCAGGACCTTTTCTGCAGAGCTACTGCCCAGCCAGTCAGTCCCCAGCCTGTACTGGTGCATGGGATTGTTTTGTCCTAAGTGCAGGACTTTGCACTTGTCGCTATTGCACGTCATGAGATTTCTTTTGGTCCAGTCCTCCAATTTGTCTAGGTTTCTCTGAATCCTAACCCAACCCTCTGACATATCTACTTTTCTTTTCTGTTTTTCCTCTGTGTCCTCTTTGCAGTGCCATTGGCTCAACTGGGATCATGCTCAGTTGAAAGGCTGCATCCACTTTTGAACTTTAGGAATGGATGTTGTTTAGATAGCTATTGTTGTTCTTTATTTGAATGCTATTTGGGTACACTTTTGCACCAATGGGCTGTATAAGGCAGAAAGCATTTTTTCTAGTCACTTTCATAAGAGTTTATTGCATCCCAAAGGGGATAAGGAATAGGTGGGATCATAGTTCTGCAACCCTGCCATGCCCATGCACTAGCCAGGTATTTACAGTAGCCTTTATGCTTAGAATGGGCAATGTCTCAAATGCTTCCTAGTATCTTTATCTCCTGCAGATGGTTAATGTTCAGTTTTTAATGGCAATCATAGATTTCATAGACATTAGGGCTGGAAGGAGCCTCGGAAGATCATTGAGTCCAGCCTCCTGCCCAAGGGGCAGGAATTCAGCTGGGGTCATAGGATCCCAGCAAGATAAGCATCCAAATATCTCTTGAAGGCGTTCAAAGTAGGTGCTTGAACCAACTCTGGTGGCAGGCTATTCCAGACCTTGGGGGCTCGGACAGTAAAGAAATTCTTTCTTATGCCCAGCCTGAAATGGTCTTGCAGGAGTTTATAACTGTTCGACCTTGTCATCCCTTGGGGCACTCTGGTGAACAATCATTCCCCCCAGATCCTGGTGAACACCCCTGATAAACTTATAGGTGTCCATCAGATTGTCCCTGAGCCTGCACTTTTCCAGGCTAAAGAGTCCCATAGCTCTCAGCCTGTCGTCTTAAGGTCTGTTTTCCTGCCCTCTGATCATGCGCGTGGCTCTTCTCTGGAATCTCTCAAGCTTCTCCACATCCTTTTTGAATTGTGGAGCCCAAAACTGAACACAGTACTCCAGCTGCGGCCTCACCAAGGCTGAGTATAATGGGAGAATGACGTCCTGAGATTTGCTTGAGAAGCATCTATGGATGCAAGCCAGCGTTTTGCTCACTTTACTAGCTGCAGCATTGCATTGAAGGCTCATATTTATCTTGTGGTCAGTCATGACCCCCAAGTCATTTTGCATATGTTTATTGTGTAGCACTAATCATACCACTGCTTGCACTGGCTTCATTTGAATTTGTTTGAAGACTCCTGTTTCATTTAGTTGAAATGAACTAACTTCATTAGAAATCCCATTAGTATGGGGACTCTGTGTCCAAACGGAAATGTTAAATCATAAGAAGGCAATCAGGCTTAAAGTGGGCTGGGGGGTTGGGGGCACCAGTGAAATAAAATAACAGTAGTGTGGTATCTGCTTCTGGCAGATTGGGGTATTTTATCCCCCTAAACACAGGAGGCCCTGAGGAAAGGTCTCTGGTACACTCCAGCCTTTGCTTCTGAGAGAGGGTGAGCAGAGCAGCTCTCTACCCGTGTTGGCCTTTGTTGATGTTGGTTGCCACAGAATGGCCTTTGCACTTGTTCCCAACCTGCTGGTGTACAGGAGAAACAGGCTTTGAGAAGGGCTAAGGGATATGTAGGTATGAAGATCAGTAGTACAAGCTCCAGCCTAAGTGGCATAGAAGGGTACCGGCCTTTGAATATTTTACAGCAGTTGCAAAGAGGCTGCTAATGGATTTAGTGTGGGTGGATTTCATGCTCAGTTTCTTGCATAGAGCAGGTCTTGCACTACACAGGTTTTCAGGCCTAGAGGGGTAATTGTCATTTTTTGAGAATTATAAAGTTATAGTTGATACTTTGTTCTGAAACTCCTTCCCAAATTCTGTGAGTGTAGTTTTGCACTGAAATATTGCTGACCAGTACAAGTGAGTCAGTTGCAAAAGTCAAGCCTGATGTCATTATACACATGCAACTCTCACTGGCATCAGTTGATGATTTGCATGTTGGCAAATGCCAGAACCTGCTATTTGCTAGGCTACGTCCTGCCTTGGCCTGGTAAGAACATTGCAGTCTGTAAACTAGACTAGCCATTTGTGGTTCTTACATTATTAGCACATCTCTTTTAACCCATTTCTACTAAAAATATGTGTCTATCAAAGGCAGTTTTGAAAGATGTTTCATATACAGCCCTTATTAACAACAAACCTATCAACCCTAATGATAACCTCACCCCAGTAGCAATAAGTAAGAACAACAATAATACTATAACATTGTTTCTCCCATACTTAACTTCTTCCTGCTCCATGTTTCCTTAAAAGCTTTGGGAAGTGAGGCGAGATGGATGGGCCATTTAGAGTTCTCTAAAAGTCAGCAGTTCTGGGCTGGCAAGAAAGGCAGAAATTCCCTCTCATTTTGCATATAGTACTCAAATTGGAGTTCACTTCTCAGGCAGCATTGAATGGCTTCTGCCACAGAATATTTCAGACTATTAGTAGTACGCATGCTGCCTGTATCTGGTATTTCTCATGGTCTTGGAACAGACATTGCATACGTCCTTGTTAAATTGTGCCTGTGTTTGTCCCAGAACAAAAATATCCCAGGACTGGCATGTATGCACATTGCCTTTCTAGTCAGGGCTCAGTGAAGGCTAAAGGCACTGCTGTTTTTCTGCCATTGATTTAATAATGCCTATACAGGGTAACTGTACAAGGCATATTTTGCCCCATAGCACAGAGTTACTACCTCTTATCTGGGAAATGGGGAACCTTTTTTAGGATTTATCTTGAAACAGTGGGCATGAACATCTGTACACTTGTACTATGTCCCAATATAAAAAGGTTTATCCTGGTATATATGTGATATTTGTTTGCAGCCATAGTGACTGTTATTACTAACAGGTCTTGATTCTGACAGAGGTGGGCATGAACCAACTATAAATGATTTCAACATTGTGTTTTATTCTTTTTGTATGCTTAAATCAGATTTACCAAACCAATGTTCTCCTGACCCTTGTCATAAAGAGGGGACTATACAATGTGAAGATCTAAAGGGTGACTTCTATTGCACATGCAAAGATGGTTGGCAGGGTCGAAAATGTGAAAAAGGTAATTATATCTGGTTTATTTTGTTACTGACTTCTGATGGCTAGGTTGTAACGGAGAGTATGTTGTGCACAGTATTTTAATATCTTTCAAAGAATTGCTGCTATTTAGTGCTCTTCTGAATAGTCGCCTTAATACAAAATACAGCCATCTCCATTGTCACACAGTCTACAACTGCCATAACACTGATTCTGGATTTATAAATCGTTCATATTCCCCACCACCACCCTCAAACTGCTTTCTGTTCTCTCTAAATTAGGCGTTTAATATCTCTGAATCATTATGAATATATATACATTTACATAAAAAAAAAATGTAGTTATTCTGGCCCCGGGTACCTTTATTCTTTTGGAGTCTGATCCCAGTCTTGTTTGGTGTTTGTAATCCTGTGGGACTACTTAAACTAGAACTATTTACTTGCATACAAAGTTGCTGGCCCTGTACATGAAAAACCACCTGCAAAGATTTCCTGCATCCTTTATGCTGGCTTTTTGGTTGTAGCTGTTTTGGTCTAAGGACATAGGCAGGCAAAGAACTTTGCCTGTCTGCATCCTTTATGAAACTCAAAGTTTCCCCCTTGTCACATTGCTGGCTGCCAAAATTCAATTAAAGTAATGTCTGAGAGGCCGAGATCATACTCTGCCAGTACAAAATCATGCTGACTGAGAGAACAGGAAATCTAGCTAAAGACCTGAACCTGACTTGCCTGTAGATTTGGTATGAGAATTTTATGTAGAGGGGCAGTTACTTGCAAATTTGTTATTTGAACAGTGAAATTTTAGATAGGCTCACCAGTTAATGGGAGCATAATCTTCACATTTCTACAAATATTTCTCAATCGATTCTAGTGTCCAAAAACAGGTATAGAATACAGCAATTGGGTTGGACAGGCAGGATGAAATGCTAGCTCCATTGAAGGCCATAGCAAAACCCATCAAACTCAATGGAGTGACAGTGACACGTAGAGTTTAAGTATATGAGCATCTGTTGCACTTGTTTTTTGATAGCAATACAACAGTAGTGTGGGGGGCGGGGGGGCGTTGATGTTTTAGAATCTCTCTTCCACAGTGTTGAGATCATGCTGGCACTTTGTTTTGGTTACAGTGCTCTCCCTTCCCAAAACAGGCACAGGATGCCGTACCAACATCAGGTTTGCTCCCGCAAACACTGACACATCTGAGTAGCTTTACTCATGGGGATAACCCTGCGGGTGGGGTTGTTGTGCAGCTGACCTTGCTTGCTAAGGAAGACACTCGGTGTAAACAGAATGAAATATCTGTGTTTTTTGAATCCTAGCAATGTAAATATGAAGCTGTTCCCAAACATGAAAAGTATTCTTCTGTCTCTCTGGTATTACTTTCCGCTTTCCTACTTCCAATTTCTGCTGTCACTCATATAATATCAGTAATACTTCGTTTGTCTCTAGATGTTAATGAATGTGATGTGCAGCATGGGGGCTGTAACCAAGCCTGCCTCAACAAGCCCGGCAGCTACCGTTGTTCATGCTACAATGGCTATGGTCTTCTTAAAGATGGTAAAACATGCGAAGGTAAGAGAAATTAGGCAGTTAATATCAAACATTTAGCCAAAACATTTAAGGGCTGTGATTAGCAGTCTTGGGTTAAGTGTTATAGTTTTTCAGTTGCACCAAATGTTGCATTCTAATTGCTAGTCCAAAAGAAACTGCTAGTCATAGTTTTCTTTGCACATGACTGCAGCTCTTTAGGATTTTATTTGGTAGTACAAGCCAGGAGTACATGCCTAGGCATGCCGCTAGTCACACCAGACTACTTTCCAACATCATAACATAGGAGTGATTCACAGAGGATTTGTGGGATGAATTATGCTAAATTGGTCCTGCTGATCAGCCCTCACATCCTGACACGGAGGAGGAGGAGGAAGGATTGGAAAGAAGAATTGTTATGATTCTTTCCTGTCTTGTTGGACTGATGTATATGAGTCTTTTGTTTTCCTTTCTTTTTCTGTGTTGGGAGGGTGGAGGGGGAGGGAGAAGAGCATATGTGTTTAATTTTTTCCCCCCTGGTTTGGCTACATTCAGGAGGAGAAAGTGCAAAGAATGAAGAGCCATCCTGAAAAATCTCATTGAAAATTAGTGTCTATAGAAACGCCTTTGTAAGGATAGATAGCCAGCTTAGGAAAGA
>NW_005843092.1:323258-334322 GCF_000455745.1 Alligator sinensis
AGTGAAGAACAACATAATATCCATTTGAAACTGTAGGGTGAATTATGACAGCAGAGTTTAAATAACATAGGTTCCAACAGCCTTTTTCTGGCATGATTTGCCTTGTGGTCATTAATGGCCAGATCCTGAAGTCTATTTATATTTTTCAGATAAACAGGCAGATAAAAATGTGCAGGGGCCTTTCCAGATTAATGTACTGACAAAGAGTTTATTTCCCAAACTTTGTGGCTATTTGCTCAGTCTGTATGAAGAAACTAGATTGCTGCAGGTGTAGAAAAGTAGTCCAGATTCATGCAAAAGCACCAATATGTGAATTTCCCCAGCCTAAAATAAATACCAGAATTATATTTCCAGTATATCAAGTGGTGAGTGTTGTGATTCCATTGTCATTTCCTAAAGGGATTGGGTAAATTCTTGGAGGACAGGGGCATCAGTAGCTACTGAGCATGGGAATTAGGGATACAGCCTCTGAATTAGAACTTCCTATGCTTTAAATGCTGTAGCTGCGAGTGAAAGAGGAACAGTGGAAAAATACCTTGGCCATACTCAGTTCACTCTCCCTTTCAACATCCACTTTCTGCCACAGTGTGATACAGGTTTCTGGGGAAGATAGACCTATGGTCTGACCCAGTATTTGGCAATTCTTCTGTTCTTATTAAAGGGTGATGAAAAACTGGTCAAAAAAGATTGTCTTGGTTTCCCAAGGTCAGATCTTAATCTGGTGTGCACTGACATGCACTTATATTGATTTACCCTGACTGAGGATCTGGCCCAAAAAAGTATATTTAGAAGTGGGAAGAACACCATTTGAAAACTACATGTCCGCGCTTGTAGCTTGGAGATGTGTCCCTGGAACAGCTGATACCATCAATGGTAACTGGAATGTTTATCTCTGCTTATTTTTGCCACTTTCCTTTTGTGCTTATAATAATACACCTGTCCTGCAAAAAATGGTTTACGGTTTGATTGTTTGCTTTTGGGTTGTGTTTTTTTTTATTAACACGTACTAAAATCCTAGTGTAGACAAAGCAGTTGTGGCTTTAATATACGTAAGCAGGCTGAAGTAAACCCTGAACTCTCCTAGTGCTTGCCTAGTTCTGTTAACACATGTTAAAACCATTATTCTTTTGTCCACACTTGGATTTTACTATGTGCTAGCTGAAATGTGGTTAAACTAATAAATTATCTTCCTAGTAAATACAAAACCAAAAAGCTTTGTGCTGCCTCCTAGTGTCACTCCCACAAGACACCTTATCCTGGGAGGCTCAATAGCTTCAACTTCCATTGACACCAGTAGGTCCATTGATTAAATCTTAGGTTTTCAATCCTTTAGCCAGAATAGCAATCCTGCAATGGACATTTTGACTCTGGAGTTGTCCTATTTTATTAAATATGGGCTTCGTGTTCCAAATTGAACAAAAGGGAACAAAAATATTGCCATAAAAAGTAAGTGTGTAAATGTGGATATATAAGCGACAGGTATCTCAGCTTTAAAATGATGAACATTTGACAGATTGCCATTTGACACAAATGTGGGAATTGTTTTAACTAAATGAAATTAATTTGTAGGTGTGTGCACATATACATACGCATAGAAACCATAGACATAAATAACACTAAATATGATGTGGAATTCTCTTCGCCTGACCAGGGGAGAGAAGAATCCTGTATTTGTTAAAATAATGTTCTTTGTATTTTAGGTTGTAAAATTATACTTGTTTGGTCAAAAATGAAATCAGCCCTTAACTTCCTGTCTGTGTTCTCTCTCTTTTTTGTTCCATAGTTTGTGGCTCCATGAACTGGGTGTATTTTCTTAGTGTTTTCCCTTTGGGTTACTTTGCATTCTTTTTCCAAGGTAGACTATGGCTTGAAGGAAGACCAGCAGTTGTTCTTTGGAAGCCTGAAGTCACTTCCTTCCTGGCACTGAACAGTTTCAATGTTTATTAAACCAACCCTGTAGACAGATTTTCAAGGATATTCTGAGTTACTTAAGTAATTGAGGTGACAGTTGAATATTGGCATGCTTAATACTTGCAAACATTGAAATGATGCTAAACTGAAGTAATCTTGCTTGTTTTGCAGACATAGATGAATGCACAGTGTCAACAGGCATCTGTGGAGAAGCTCGCTGTCAAAATTTAATAAGCTCGTATGAATGTCTCTGTGATGCAGGCTACAAATATGATGAATTAAGGAAGTCTTGTCAAGGTATGGTCATGGAAATGCTTTGTAAAAAGCACTATTGCATGCTACTCTAACTTGTATTTATTCGGTCTTATTTTGGATTTGGTTCCTTATTTAACCACCAGACATCTGTTTGCTTTCAGTGTCTATGAGCAACTCTTATCAGGTTTTCAGTCCTCTTTAATGTCTTAAATAGAACAAAGTAACTGAGATTTCTTGTGTTAATGACAAGCACAGATCTGGCTGGGATCCAAGAGAATCTGGTCATACTGCCGTCTCCATCTGTGGTGTTGGAACAATACAGAGCAGCAGTTGTTGTCTTTTCAAAACCTCCATTTATAGTATTTAGCTAGAAGAACTAGGAGACCTGTGTACGCTGGGTCATGTACATCTCTGCTGACTAGACTTTCTGCTGCAAACTTTTGCAGCTGAGAGGGTGTTGTAAGCATTCCAGAACTGCGGTTGCCTTGAGCCATTCATCTGAGAAGCTTAATGACAAGAATCACACAAGCTTTACTGAGTGCAGGGTATTTGTTTGTAATTACATACCTGTGGGCCATAAAAATGGCGTTTATTTTCTACCTTATTTTTGAAGTGCATGAGAAAATGCAAAAGGAGGAAAGAAAATAGTGATGAGAAATCCTGGAAGTGCTACCAATTTGTTGTTAGGGTGTGTTTTGTTGTTTTTTGTTAAGAAACCATTTATGCAATTATTACATTGATAAGCAATTGTAAGAGGAGTCATATTAACCTAAGCTGGACATATATGAGCTAGTCAGCACAAGAATAGCAGAATGGGCCCAAAGAAAAGATGTCTGACCCAGTGGGTTAAGTGCAGGCTATGAATGAAAGTTCTAGGCCAGATCAGGAGTCAAAGCTGTGATCCCATTCGCTGGGTAACCTTGGACAGCAGAACCTATCTGTGCATCAAATTCCTTATCTGTGAGATGGGAACGATAGTGGTGGTAGTGGTGGTGGTCATATTTCCCTGTAGTACATGGTGGGGTGAGGTGTAGTCACTGATTCTTAAGCATGTAGTCATAGAACTACAGGCATCCCCTGCTTAACATGGTTCTGCTTACCGTGGTTTTGCTATAGCGCTCATTTAAAATACCTGATTCCACTTAGCACTTTTTGTTATAATGCTGAGCGCATGGGTGGGGAGGAGTGGCGGCGGCGGTGGCTTTGAGTGAAATGGTGAATGGCGAGGTAGCAGGAGCGCAGGCTCTGCTCTAGCACGTGGTGCTGGAGTGGCTGGCCAGTGGATGGACAGGGTGGAGCAGCGGTGGTGAGAAGGGGCAGGTGGGAGGGTGGGCAGGGGTGTGAGCATGGAGCCCAGGCCAGTGCCCAGGGCCAGGGCCGGCAGGGCAGCAGGAGCGTGGCGTCTGCTCTGGCACATAGTGCTAGAGTGGTTGGCAGGTGGGCAGGGAGGAGCAGCAGTTAAGAGTGCTAAGTAGGGGTTGCCTGTATATGATTAGAAGAGATCTCAAGAGGTGATGTAATCCAGCCCCTTGCTCAAGGCAACAGGATCATCCTTGGGTAAACCATCCCACACAAGTGTTTGTCTAACCCAGAGGTGGGCAAAATATGGCCTTTGAGCCAGATCCGTCCCACAAAAGGATTTTGTCCAGCTTGCAGTGGGTCCCTCAGTCCTGCCTGGTCCTGGTGTGCGGGGGGCAGCCCAGATCATGGTGTATGCAGTTGGTCCTGCTGCTCCTAGGTGCACAGCAGGGCTGAGGCAATGTGGTGGCCAGACTTGCTTCCCAGCAGCGCTAGCAGCGCCAGCTTTTTCCAGGTGCCACTGCCATCAGACCCGGCCCTGCTGCCTAGGCACCCCAGTTCATCTGCCCTGCACACACAGCTGGGGGTGGGACCTGTGCAGCTGGGTTGATGGGATGGGGCTGCAGGCAGGTGGGGAGTGTTGTTCAAGAGTGGGATGAGCGGGTGGGACCAGAATCATGGGGCAATGACAGTATAGGGCCGGGGCCCAGGGCAGAGCTGGAATCCACCTCCTGCACACATCCCTGCATCAGGCGCTGGTTTCATAGGCAGGGTGTCACCATGCTGTCACTTCCCTAAGATCCTGGCCCCACCTGCTCGTCCTGCTTCTGCATGCTGCTCCTGCCGATCCACAGCCTCATCCCATCCACCTGGCTCACCCACCTCTCCTGCTCCCAGATGCTGCTCCCCACCTGCCCATAGCACCATCCTAGCCACCCAGCTGAGCATGGAGCAGAGCCACTTAGGGAGTTTCAGTGATCTGGAGAGTGCAGTGTGGTGGGGTGGGGGAGAGAGGATGCTGACCTGGCCCATGACAGCTCACCAAACTCCCTCAGTGGCCCTCAGACCCAAATAGTTGCCCACCCCTTGCTAACCAATACCTAAAATTTCTGAGGATAGAAATTCACAACCTCACTCAATAGGAGAGAATAGTGCCTTAGAAGGACAAAAGTAGTATGTACTTTCTGGGCTCTTTGTTATAAAAAGTAGTAATAACAACTGTCGGTATTTCTCTTCTCCCTCCTCACCTTCTTGGTGATGTACAGATGTAAATGAATGCGAACTGAAATTCTGTGAGCAGACGTGTGTCAATTTTCCAGGAAGTTACACCTGTCACTGTGATGGCAGAGGGGGAGTTAAGCTTTCCCAGGACATGAACACTTGTGAGGTACATTAGCTTGCATTTTAGTAAGTGGGGGAAAAAAGGCGAATATTTTAAATAACTATTAAGAGTTTTGAAATGATAATATTTGAGCTAATATCCAGTGCTAGTGCTAAGCTCACTTGAGTTGGGCAAAGGGATAGTGTAAGAAGCCAGTATCTTTCCCAGACAGGGTGCCTCTCTGGGATGGGGGTTTTCTTATGGTTAGTGTGCTTCGTGTGCTGTCCCCTTTCCAGATGAGGATGGCGGTAAGAGCATTACCTGTCCTGTTTAGCTGTAGGCTGCACCTGCCTGAAATACAACTGATTTTATTTTGTTGTAGAAATAATATGCTTCCACTGGAAGCTAGTGGAAGGGATTAAGTATGGGCATTCTTGTGACTAAGATTAGTGTATTCTGAGAGCATATCTACTATTGGAGTATAATAATTAAAGTACCCTGATCACCAACTGCATGCACATCGTCAGTGCTGAAGAGCAGAAGAAAGCAAATACTGCTTACTCTTTTCTTCTTGCCTTCATGTGTGAACAGATAATTAAACTATCAATGTTTTGATTATAGGATATCATACCCTGTGTGTCTTTTGCTGTTGCAAAAAGTGTTAAGTCTTTGTACCTGGGGAGAATGTTCAGTGGAACCCCCGTTATAAGATTGCGCTTTAAAAGGAAACAACCGGCAAGGTGAGAATACACTTAAGAGAGCTGAAGACTCTTCCCTCTTCCATGTGTGCATGTAATTAAACAGCCATTTAAGATTAAGATTGTTAATGTTTGTCTGAATTTTTTATCATAATCAGGAATCTTAATTAAGGTTCAGAGACCTATTATGCTAGGCACTATACAAACAAGTAACCAAGAAGGCAGTCCTATCCCCAGAGATCTTAGGTTAATCTCTCAAATATGGCCAGTCTTTAATTCCTGTCTCCATATTATTATAGCCTCCATAGTTCAGCTTTTTAGAATTGAGTTAAAAGCTGCTACTTTTTAACAGTGGTCTGTATTGATGCTATCGTTATGGAAGGCACACAGGTTTTTGATCTCTGCATAACTGTAATTTGTTTCTTGACACCCATGTGGTCAGACTTGTGGCTGAGTTCGACTTTAGAACCTTTGATCCTGAAGGTGTCCTTTTCTTTGCTGGAGGCCATCAAGACAGCACATGGATAGTCTTGGGTGTGCGCAAAGGGCGGTTAGAACTGCAGCTGAAGTACAATGGCATAGGTCGTGTGACCAGTAGTGGACCAGTTATCAACCATGGCATGTGGCAAACGGTGAGTATAGGCTGCTTGTTCTCACAAATGTCATTTTCACATTGTTTGTTTTTTGTGGATTATGTAGTCAGCCTTTTTGGTTTCTTTGCATGGTTGACAGGATACTAACTGGAGGTATTTATTATTGGGTAGGCAGCACCTCAGTTTTTAACAGCACCTCAGTTTTTAACATGCCATTGCATTTTCTATTTAAAGCTGGAAGTGTGCTGTTTCTTCTACAGGTGACTAATTTTTTTGCACTTGGACAGAACTTTTGCTTGCCCTCTGCAATTACTGATCTAGGACAGAGTGCACAGCTTCCTTGCTGTTGCAGACCTCTACTGCTATCAGCACCTCACTGACATGGTGCTGAGCAGACAGATTTTTATTTCATAACTTATTTTAAAGTTTCTTTTAAAAAAGAAAATTGAAGTTGGGTGTAAGAGCAATATTTCTGCTCTAGAATGCCAGTGCAGCAATAAACAAGACCCTGAAGCAGGGACGAGGTATAGGAGGGACCTGAAGGAGCATAAAAAATATTCCTCCTTCTTGGTGAAGATGCAGCATATATATGGTTAAACCCATTCCACACCTAGGGCCAAGTGGCAGAGGTAGAGCTATGCCACCTTTTCACCTTCCTGTTCCCCCACAGTCTTGAGGCTGGTTTATCCCCTCAGCTAATTAGAATAGCTCTAATAGTTGTGGGGCCTGATACGTAGCTGGCTTTATCATTGGCCTCAGAGGATCTTCAGCTCACTTTTTTGGGCTGTTTTAAGTTTCTTCTTTTAAGTATCGGCTTCAACAGGACTCCTCTTGCTACCAGTTAAGCGTGTGCATAAATATCTGTATAACTGGGGCCAAAGGACCAGACGCAGCACCATTTAAGTCAGTGGGACCTCTCCTAATGGGTGAAAGATCAAGTCCTAAACTTGCCTGGTACAATGGTCCTGGGTCCTGACTGAAGTGTACTTTGATAGTCCAATGGTAAATGATCCCTTTCAGCAGATGAAGGAACAGAGAGCAAATTACCTCTCTTCCCCAGGGAAAAAAATGAGTTTTTGCCAGCAAAAGCCTGTCTTACCTCTTGGAGGGCTTGCATTATTTGTGTAGCTCTTAGGACAAATAGTTCTCAACCTTTTTAGGCTCAGGGCACCCTTCCTTTGGCTCAAGGTACCCCTTAAAATGTGTTACAGGATCCTGATTGGGAATCATTGCTTTAGGACATTGACACAATTTTAGGCCAGACCAGAACTTCTACAGCCCCTGCCTCAGTAAATGTGCTTAACTGGATTTGTGAAACTCTGTGCTTTAGCCAGTTGTTCCCAATGTCATAGACTCTTCCTAACACATACAGCTGCTGTTACTGAAGCATAATGCAAAATAAACAGAGTGGCCCATGTGAACTGATAGTGATAGAAAATGCATGTGCCAGACCCTTTGCTTGTTTTGCAGTTCAGGGGGGAAAATAGGTGTTTTGTGAAGGTTTCAAGGTTAAGTTTTCCCAGTGATACTTATAAACTAAATAAAATCACCAAAATGCACCGCTGAATGTCATAGCTGAAAGTTAAACAGCTGTCAGAATAGGTTAATTTTTAGCCTTCTAACCCCATTAGTCTCTCTTAATCTGCTTTGTTTGATTCTGTTGATTCATTTTCCAGAAAAAAAACCATGGGTGACTGAATGTACCGGACTACTGTATTAGAATGCAAAACTTCTTGCCCCTATAATAATAATAATCATTAATAAAAACATTTATGAGCATGTAGCCATTATTTTTTCCATCTAAAGACCTCAAAGCATACTATAGGCATCAACTAGTAAACCCTTATGCCATTCTCAAGAGGTCTGTAGACTGTTTCACTGGTTGCTGAAGTGCTCCAGCTTGTGCAGTGGAATGTAGCCATTGCTTTTATGGTCTGCAGCAGTTACATTCTGAATGTGAAGAACACCATATCCATTTGAAACTGCCTGTGGGAGGAAGGTTAAGTGGGCAGAATGTAATTGCCCCAAATGCAGCGTGTGAAAAGTGTGCCTGTGATCCACAAGCAGTTTCATGACCATGGGTGGCTACAGAGCTGAGGCTGCCTGTTTTGTTAATGCTGAAGAAAAATTTTCTAATGTGAGGTTTGGGCATTTAAAAGCTTCAGTGCTGACCACAGAGGGTGCATAACATGGACACTGGCACAGCAAACTTTTCTTTCCTTGCATGGAGAGATCATTTTAATGGGGGGAGGGGGTGGAAGGGAAGTTCAGCTTCCCTTTTTGTTCACTTCTGGGTTCTGTATAGTTTTGCTGCTGGCAAAGGTGTTATTTGGTGTGTGGTGGTGGTGTTTGTTTGTTTGTTTTGAAAGCGCACTATACACCTATTTGCTGGGAAATGGTCTGAGGGCAGGTTTGCATTGTGGTCACTAGTGACTGCAGTGCATGGTAAAGACAGCTGAGCTTGCTTTGAAGTAGCTGGCTTGGATCTAGCTACAGAGCTCAGCATAAGCTAGCTTTGCCTCTCAGGCTGCTATCATGCATAGATCACTGTGGAAACCTACGATAGCTTGTTTAAAGTGAGATTTAAACATGCCTACATTACAAGGCAGTCACTTTGACATCATTGTAGGTAAAGCATAAGAAAAACATCGCCTATTGTACACAGTAAAGCAGTGGTTGGTAAGGTTTGGGTTGGATCAACCTGGCTTGGGTCTGAAGTGGACTAATACTTCTGACCCTGTTGCAACCGCTGTTGATGCTTCTCCTGGCTGCCTGCCCCCCTTTGTGGGTGAAGCTGTCCCCTCACCCACTGCTTGTGTAGTGCAGGTGGGTGGCAGGGAGGAGTGGTGGCAAGGTGCCAGGTGCCCAGTATTGTGAGCAGGATGTTACCACTCTCTGCAGTAGGGCACAGAGCAACCATTGGTATTCAGTCATTCCTAACTTAGTTTGGATTGGACCCTGTGATTTAAAATAAATTCTTGGTATTCTATTAGAAACATTGAGTGGCTGAGGGTCTTTACAGGGATGTCATAATTTCTGCCCTAATTTCTGCCCTAATTTCTCAACTCAAAGATGTCCCTTTAAATCTGCTGCAAACAGGATCCTCCACAGCCATGACAGATGGGGAAAGATATTTTTCTTGATTGTCCAAACATCTTTCTTCATTAAAGATATATTTGGAGGGGCGGGGGAATGGGGGGACAGGGTTGGTATTTCCAGACATTTTAGAAGCCTCACTGCCTTGTCACAGGTTTTCTTTCTTCTCCCATGGCATTATTTTCCCTCTTCCCATTAACCAGAAGACCTCCCACTTCCACATCATGGGTTTGTAAGCTTCACATCCCTTGGGTACATTAGTTATCTAAGACATCTGCACCAACGTCCCCTCAGGGTTATGGTATCCTGGAGTTCCAAATACCTTAATAACTAGTCCAGGAACATTTTTTAAAGTCCTGTTCTCCTAATCCTGAAGGGCTGTTACATACAACTTTTTCTCTGGTTTTTTGGGTTTTTTTTGCATTCCCTTGAATTCTTATCCAGTGAGGTTGGCCATTTTGTTCTTCATTGCTATGTTGTGGATCACCAGTCATTGCAGATATTATAAGGAATGCTGTGCACTAAGAGCTGCTTGTATCCTCAGCATTATGATAACAGCCACAGGACTGTTCCTTTTCAGACCCTCCCTCTGGACCCCTCAGGCATTCTCTACAAGGGGAGGATTTATCCCTTAAATCATATTTGTAAAGAAGTTATGGTATAAAGCCACTTTGGATATTTATAAGTCAATGCTTCTGGTTGTTGTATATCATGAGCTAGGTTAAAAGTATTAGTAAATATGCCAAACAGTTGTCAGGGTATATAAAAATCATAGGAAATGCTGAAAGATTGGAAAAAGCAATGTGGTAACATTTTAAAAAGGGCTACAGTACTTTACAGTGAACATTACAACCTTTGGTGTATTTACTTTCAGAACCAGTGACCCAGTTTTTCAGATGGGGCCTTAGGACAAAGGGCATTCAGGCAGTCTGTTACAGGATGGAAAATGAGCTCTGGTCTCTAGATCTCTGACACGTGCTCCTAAGCATTGGCCACATTTTCCAAAACTTTAATCTGAAATCCACATCGGAGCCAAAAATCACTTTTTTGAAACATCTTTGAAGACTTCGAGATGCATAACAAATAGAACCAAGGAGGTGATACTTCCCCTCTATACGGCATTGGTCAGACCACAGTTGGAGTACTATATCCAGTTCTGGGCACCATACTTTAAGAAGGATGTGGATAACCTCGAGAGGGTCCAGAGGAGGGCCACTCGTATGGTTAAGAATTTACAGGCCAAGCCCTCTGAAAAGAGACTAAAGGACCTGGACATCTTCAGCCTCCATAAGAGAAGGCTGAGAGGTGATCTTGTGGCCGCCTACAAATTCATCAGGGGGAGCAGCAAGGAACCAGAGATGTTCTGTTCACCAGGGCACCTCTTATTCATAGATTCATAGATATTAGGGCTGGAAGAGACCTCTGAAGATCATTGAGTCCAGTCCCCTGCCCAAAGGGCAGGAAGTCACCTGGGGTCATAGGATCCCAGCAAGATAAGCATCCAATTTACTCTTGAAGGTGTTCAATGTGGGTGCTTGAACCACCTCCAATGGCAGGCTATTCCAGACCTTGGGGGCTCAGACAGTAAGGAAATTCTTCCTTATGCCCAGCCTGAAACGGTGTTGCAGGAGTTTATAACCATTCAACGTCGTCATCACTTGGGGCGCTCTGGTGGACAAATGTTCCCCCAGATACTGGTGGTCACCCCTGATAAACTTATAGGTGGCCATTAGATCACCCCTGAGCCTGTGCTTTTCCAGGCTAAAGAGCCCCATAGCACTCAGCCTGTCATCATAAGGTCTGTTTTCCTGACCTCTGATCATGCGTGTGGCTCTTCTCTGGACTCTCTCAAGCTTCTCCACATCCTTTTTGAATTGTGGAGCCCAAAACT
>NW_005843092.1:334426-335406 GCF_000455745.1 Alligator sinensis
AACCTATAAGGATGCTGCAGGTTTTTCCTCCCAAGGTGGAAAACCTTGCATTTTTCAGTGTTGAACACCATCAGGTTCTTGTCCACCCATTGGCTGAGCCTGTCCAAGTCAGCCTGGATCGTTCTCCTGTCTTCAGGTGTGGATGCTTTGCCCCAAAGTTTGGTGTCATTGGCGAACTTGGCCAGCCCGCTTCTGACTCCAATGTCCACATCGTTAACAAAGATGTTGAACAATATGGATCCAAGGACAGAGCCTTGGGGGACCCCACTGGTCACAGGGCACCATGACAATTGACTTCCATCAATTACCACCCTCTGGGTCTGACCACGGAGCCAATTTCCCAGCCAGCAGATCGTGGTGGACCCAAGGCCACAATTTGCCAGTTTCGCTAAGAAGTGATCATGGGATATGAGATTGTAGCAGGACACTAAGGTGCCTGCTACTACGAGAGCCAGGAAGGCTCGTCAGGTGCGGGTTGCCAGGGCAACAGGAGGCAGCAAATGACCCACACCTGCCAGCGATCAGCTGGCTATAAGGGGCAAGGCCTGGCTCTTAGGAAGGAGAGGGAGAGAGAGAGCTGAGACGAGAGGCGGTTCCCTGCCAGTGGGGCAGGAGCTCCTGGAGTTAGGATGCGAGGAGAAGCTTAACGGCAAGTACAGCTTGACCAGAGTGGAGCAATGTTATTATAGCCAGAGGGTGTATGTTTGAGTTATAGCCAGGAGGCTCGAGTTTGTGTTGTTATGTATTACACTGAGTCTGTGTTGATGTTACACCGGTGGTTTGGGTGAGGCTATAAGGGGATGGAGGAGGCCTCATAGGGGACTCATGGTAGAGTGAGGACCCCAGCCCCAGTGAGGGTGCGGAGTTCGGTGGTACAGACCCCAGCTCCAAAGAAGAGCCCGGTGAGGGGCAGCCTTGCAGAGGGAAGAGCCCGGTGAGGGGCAGCCTTGCAGAGGGAAGAGCCCGGTGAGAAGGGCAGC
>NW_005843092.1:336360-352748 GCF_000455745.1 Alligator sinensis
GTAGCAGGCATGGGCGTCCCATGGGACTGATGAAAGACTGACGCAAAGTACCTATTTAATAGGTTGGCTTTTTCCTGGGCGTCAGTTGCCCCATCTGCTTCAGCAGGGGTCCAGTGTTGCCCTTGCTTTTCCTCCGGCTCCCCACATATCTAAAAAAGGACTTTTTATTGTCCTTGATGCTGGAAGCTAGTTGGAGTTCAGTTGCAGCCTTGGCTTTCCTGGTTTGCTCCCTGCAGGACTGGACCAGTGCAGAATATTCCTCCTTGGAGGTGAGTCCCATCCTCCATCCTTTGTAGGCCTTTCTTTTTAGCCTCAGGAGGGCTAGTAGATCCCTGGAGAGCCAGGGTGGCTGCTGTGCCTTCTTGCTGCCTTTCCTCCGAGATGGAATAGAATTAGCTTGTGCATTGAGGATTGCTCCCTTGAGGAGCAACCACTCTTCCTGGACTCCCCTCCCCCTGGGGTCGTGGTCCCTTAGGGCCTCACTGACAAGCCTTCTGAGCTTGTCAAAGTTGGCTTTCCTGAAGTCAAGGACTTGAGTGTTGCTGACTGACTTGCCAGCTTTACGGCGGATGATGAAGGTGATCAGCTCATGGTTGCTGTCATCCAGCTTCCATGAGCTGGATCGTTAGGTCGCTGATTATGTCATCCCCGGTTGCCAGTACCAGGTCAGGCAGCACTTTACCTCTCGTTGGCCTATAGACTTCTTGAGTCAGGGAGAGGTCATCCACGCATGATAGGAAGCTTTGCGACTGCTTGGATTTTGCTGCACGATCCTTCCAAGGTAGTTGAAGTTACCCAAGACAGCCATGGTCCTGGAGCATGCGGCCTCAGCCAGTTCCCGGGTGAACTCCTGGTCAAGTTCTTGACTTTGGGTGGGAGGTCTGTAGTAGACTCCCACCATTGTGTCCTCTCTGCCGTGTTCCCCCCAGATTTTAACTCGGAGGGTCTCCAGTTGTCCACCCTGGTCGCCAACATCAGCTTGCAGGGACGTGTAGCTTTCCTTAACATAGAGAGCTACACCCCCGCCCCTTTTATTTACTTGATCTCTCCTGTACAAGGTATAGCCATCTATACCCATGGTCCAGTCATGGGTGGAGTCCCACCAGGTCTCCGTTATCCCTATGATGTTGTAATTTGTGTTAAGCAGGAGGATGAGTTCCTCCTGCTTATTCCTCAAGCTCCTGGCATTTGTGTACAGGCAGGCAAGTGTCCCCTTGGGGGCTCTTGCCTTGCCCACAGATTGTACCGGGATGGGGCAGGGGTGAGCTCCCTTAAGTGCCTTGGCCTGCCTGCTTTGCAAGGGTTGCTCAGTGGGCCAGTAGTGGTGGTAGTCCCCCATCCCCCAGCGGGCGTAGCTTAAAGCCCAGTGGAGCAGGTCAACCAGTCTGGCTGAGAAGAGCCTTCTCCCCAGCGGAGAGAGGTGGAGGCCATCCCTTCCCAGCAGCTGACTGCCTCTCTTACCGAAGAGCAGGCTGTGGTCATGGAAGCCAAAGCCTTCCCGGTGACACCAGCGCCGCAGTCTTTGGTTCACTACCAGGATCCTCCTCTCCCTCCTCAGCCCATAGCCCAAGGCTGGGAGGATCGAAGAGAACATCACCTGTGCCCCCAGACCCTTTAGCCCTGCTCCCAAATCCCTGTAGCACCTCATGACCTGGCTGGGAGTGCTCTGAGCCATGTCATTGGTGCCTGCATGAATAAGGAGCATGGGATAGTGGTTTGTGGGCTGGAGGAGCTGAGGGATCTTCTCTTCATTGTCTCGGATGCAGGCCTCTGGGAAGCAGCAGACTTCCTGGGCTAAGGGGTTGAGGCGGCAGATTACCCCCTCAGTCCCCCACAGGATGGAGTCTCCCACAACAAACACTGTACGTTTTGTCTTGGGGAGAGCGGGGACGGTAGCTGCAGTTGAGCCTGTGTTGCCTGCGGGAGCTGGTAACTCAGCAGGCTCTGCTGGGGCTGCAAGAGGTTCGTACCTGTTGCTAAGCTCTGGCAGGGCAAGGGCCTTGGTGCAGCAGGCCTTAGGGCCCTTAACCACCTTGGTCCATCCCCTTGACTGGACAGAAGGGGAGGTCCCCGAGTCCTCCCTTGTCCTGGTGGGAGACTGTGGTCTACCCTCTGTCTCCTGGGGAGAAGGGCCTGGCAGTAGGAGTCTATCTCCTGCTCACAGTCCCTGATGGCATGCAGTCTCTGGACTGTGGCCTGGAGCTCCTCCAGCTGGCGCGCCAGAGACCCCAAAAGGGAGCAGACCCCACAAAGGGAGGTGGCCATGCTCCCGGGCCCCAGAGCCTGAAAAAGGGACAGGCAGCCCCCGCAGCAGAGCGCCAGGGGCTCCGTCCGCGTGGAGCCTGGAACTATGGGCTCCATCTGGGTGGCCGTCTCTGAGGTGCCGGGGGGGAGGGCCTGCAGACCCCTCGGAGTGCGGCGTGTTCCCATCCGTGGCATGCCGCTGGTAGGTGGGCTGGGCCTGAGTCTGCCTACCCTAGGGGGCTTGCAGGCAGGGCCTTGGGCTCTCCCGCGTGAACTCCGTGCTAACTCGCGCCAGCAGACAAGCGCGCCTGTTTGCACAGCTCCGGTTGCGTGGCTCCCTGGGGGGCTGGGCGAAGTAGGGGCCTGGGTGGGGCGAGCCCCGGCCCAGCTCCCACTCAGCCACGGGGGGGCTCCGCGGCTGCTGGGGGGTCTCTGGGGGGTTTCGGGGGAGCGGGGGTGCAGCGGGCTTTCACCTGCGCATCTCTCGCTGCTCCCGGAGCCCAACTCTTGGGGTAACAAGGAACAATGGTCACACAGTGGCAGAGAGAGCAGATTTAGGCTAGACATCAGGAAAAACTTCTTCACAGTAAGTGGCCAAAAATTGGAATGGGCTTCCAAGGGAGTTGGTGCTCTCTCCTACCTTGGGGGTCTTAAGGGGAGGCTGGATAGGCATCTGGCTGGGGTCATCTGACCTCAGCACCCTTTCCTGCCCAGGCAGGGGGTCAGACTCAATGATCTGTTGAGGTCCCTTCTGACCCTACCGTCTATGAATCTATGAGTCTCCAGAGACAACTGGTAATGGGAATGGACCTGCGCAAAGGAGAAGTTTGGATGGGTAAATTTGCTTGCTCTTTTTTAAACACACAAATTTACAAATGAGTAGCAGTGGGGAATGCAAGAGTTGTCATGTGATGTGTTTGGCTCTTAATTAGACATTTGATGCAATGTTACCTAAAACCCAGCTCTGCAAAAATTAGTTCAAATTACTTTGGCTATAAATGCCATCTCAGGGAGTGAAAACTAGCTGGAGGAGTACCTGAAAAGCAGCCAGGTATTTGTTGTGCAAACAGTGCACTGAGGCAGTGTGCAGAGTTGCTGTCAAGTCCAGCATTAACAGCAGCTGTAGTTTGCCTCTTTTTCAATGTTCATTGCATCTCAAATGCAGTTCAGAAAAAGTTTTCAATTGGCTGTATTTGGAGAATAGTGATGAAAACAAATACCAAGGAGAATTTGAGCTGTTTAAAAATATGGGTAAATATAAGAAACAGTTTGGGGGTGAGAAAATGCAAAGCTGCTGAGTGTTTGGGGGAACCTGAAAAACCGCAGTGCCAGCAGTGATAGTGCTTGGTCTGAGGTCTTGCTACTTCTGGAAAAAAACACAGAGTCTTCCCTGTGCTCTACTTTGAGATTGGGCTACTTGTCTCGCCTGCAGAAGAAACCACCAAGACCCACAGGATCTATTAGGTCTCTGAGGGGAGTGCTCAGAGGCTAAACTAACCTGCACAGAGGCCCTTCAACTCCCTAAGGCCTTTTATTTTCTTTGTAACTCCTGGGCAGCATATTTTTAAACCCCTTATTTGACTGTTGGTATCTCCCTCCCCATGCACACAAAGGTGGAAAGGCTTTTGGGATTTGGGGGTAAATTTCCAGAATCATATAAGTAACATAGAGTGCTAAGTCCCAAGGTCCTTTGACATTTAGGTTCCTGAATTAGGCATTTCAGAGTTCAAGGCTGAGTCACTCCTCAAAATAGGACTGAGGAGAGTAAAGGAGCAATTTACAGTAGGGTCAAAGGAGGTTGGGCTTGACTGCATGTCGTTTGCTTCTTGGTAACATTCTTATCCCATGGTAAATATTTTATATGTCGATACCGTGAGTCGTTCATGCATCATTGAGAAATGTATCCTTAAACATAAAATTTGATGTACCTGTACTTCACAGGATTCCAGGTTCCAGACCGGACCAGTGGGTTCAACTTAACCCGTTAACTTGCAGTGCACTGTGTACATGCCTGTGTGTATAGTCTAAATGGAAATGTAGAGCGAGGGAGCTGAGCTTTTTCCTGCTCTGTGTAGGTGTTAAAATCCTCTGGTATGTCTTCAGAGAGCAACATTTACCTTAGGTCTTTGGTTGCAATTTATCTGAGCCACTGTTTTTGTGCAGCATGGTGTGCATTTGTTTTGTGCCTCCCTTCCCTTTCCAGAGGTGGCTGTATTTCAGTGCTACCAACTGTATTTGTGCCTTGGTTTTGCAGTGAACATATGCAGGCAGAGTACTGGGCCTACTTGAACCCCCAAGAAAGTTTATTTGGTCCTTTTGTGTCAGTGCAGGAATCTACCTGGACATCTCTGTTTTTAAGGCTCCTTCCTGTCTCTGAGATGAAAAGTGCTGTATAAACATACAATTTTTTTGTGTGCTGTCTCAATTATGAACCTTTATTTCTTTTGTTCTTTGCTAAACTGTCCAATTCAAAGATGAAATGTATTCATGGTCTGAAATCATCTGTGTTATCTACTATTTACTGGTGCAACAGCAGGCATCCCCTTATCTGGCCTTCAGCTGTTCTTTCCTTTATGGCTGCAATAGGAAGATGAAAATAATTTAAAAACTTGTTATTCCACTTAGAACCCGTGTAGAGGTTTACATTCCAAACATTGTAAAAACATGAAGTAATTGTCAAGAGACTGTCTTCTCTTTCTTTTGCAATCTTAGCTTCAACTTGGAATGAGTAGACTTTCTTTTAGACTACTATTTGGACCCTGGAGAGAAGACCAGCAGACTCTCCTTGTGCCTGAAGAAGGGTGCCTGTTTCTGAAAGCTTGCAAAGAACAATTTTTTCAACTTTTCAGTTGGTCTAATAAGAGACACCACATTTACTTAAATAACCTTGTCTGCCTATGTCCTTAGACCAACACAGCTACAACCAAAATCCCTGAAACATGGGTAGACTTTCTTTTGTGCTTAAAGTGGGTGGACTTTAGTGCCAGGACCGCTCCATCTGCTTACCTGCAGCAAAACTTCCCTTATCAAAGGACAACATAAAATAGATCCCAAAAGGTTCATGAAATAGGCTTGAGAGAGGAGATGATTTCCTATCTTGTGAGTTCTGTTGCTTGTGTTTGCATTGTATATGACTTTTCAGTAGTTAAATCTTTCCACTGCAGAATATTCTCATTAATAATTTTGTTTCTCCAGATCTCTGTTGAAGAACTGGAAAGAAGCTTAGTTATAAAGGTCAACAAAGATGCAGTTATGAAAATAGCAGTTTCAGGGGATTTATTTACTTTTGACAAAGGATTGTATCAGCTGAATTTAACAGTCGGAGGCATTCCTTTCAAAACTAAAGACCTTGTTCAGCCTGTAAGTACTTCTTTTACTCATCGCTTGAATTGGTACGTATTGTGTTATGGGCCTGTTTTTGACTTCAGTTAAAACCAGTTAACTCTATCGACCTTTGTGGAGTGAGGCGTGGCTAAGTGAGAGGGGAATTGAGCTTGGTGTTTGTTAGGAGCCTGGGAACAAGGCAGGTGGAGCTTTCCTTCCCTGCAATGTGTTTTAATGTTTGTATTCCATACATATGGTGCCAGACTCATACGAATCACTTCTAACATCTATTTTTAGTAGAGAGCTCCAAGTGTGCTAGCATGGGCTGTTTCTCAGCCTGTTAAAAAAAAAAAAAGGGGGGGGGGGCTTTTAGTGGCTCAAAGGTTGTTTTTGTTAGTATTTTTTGCCCTTTGTGAAAGTCAGCTTCAAGGTGTGCGGGCCGCCTCCTGATCCCGTCCATGTCGCCATGTGCGAGCCGGGAGCGATATGCGGACCCGTCTTTGCGCACGCGGGCTGTGGCCAGCAGCCCGGGCACGTGGGGTCAGAAGGGACCGCGGGGCGGTAAGGAACGCACAGGCTAGAATTAGTCATGGAGGCGTAGTGGTTGATTCAAAGATTATTTACTTACACCCAAGATGGTCGCGGTGTAGGCTGGACAGTTTCCAGGTTCAGCTCCGCTTAAATCCTTGTTGGAGGACCACAACAAATTCGGTTCTTGGGCCCCGGAGTTGTTAAGGCTCCGCGGGTTTGGTAATTTCTTTCCCACGGAGTTGTCGAAGCTCCGTGGGTTTGGTTCGGCTCTCAGGCCCCGGAGTTGTTAAGGCTCTGTGGGTTCGGCAATTGAGTATATAGGATAGGGATATGTCTAGGATTGTGCTCGGCGACAGGGAGAGGCCAGAGGCTGTTTAGACCTCTGTTGCCTTCTTAAGAAATGCGTTGGGTTCATAGGGATCCGCAGCGCTTAGAGATCTTCACGCTCTCCCTCTTGGACTCCAATTGCTTTCTCTCCAGCTTGGGCGGAAACCACCCAAGCTCTTTATACGGCTAGCAAGCCAATTGCTAGCCGCCACGTGTGCCTAATTTAACACAAGCCAATAATGGGGCTCGAATTAAAATACAAATGGCAGGAACTCCTTTGCACCGTGCATTTCCAAGATGCAAAAGGAATGCACCATGCAAAGAAAGCTACAAATTGGCGGGAAGACTCTCCGTTGCACCGGAGTTCTCCTTTGCAGCAGAGAACTTCACCGTGCAAAGAAGCTGCAATTTGGCGGGAAAATAATTTAGCAGTGCCGAAGTGCACACAAAACAAAAATCACAACTTTGGGTTGTGACACAAGGAAGAAGACTAAAAACTAAGGCACTCCTTGGAAAAGTTTGGCTGAGGCATGAAACTAGTTTTGGAAGACTCTACAGTAATTTAGCCAGAATTTCCATAGAAGCTGTTGGTAGAAGGAGGTTTATATGAGTTATGTTTAAATACCTATGCTCAATCCCATTGCATAGCCAAGGGGGTGGGGAGAGGATGGGGATGAAGGACGACACAAAAATAGCTATTGCCACTTTTGCCCAGATCCCAGAGCTGCATTGTTATGCCTCTGGATTAGCCTCCTTTTTTAATCCCCCACCAAAGATAGAGCAGGGCCCCGACAACAAGAGTTTGGCTTATTAGTTTTAAATAAAGTGACAACCCTATGGCTCCACGACTTTGAATACAGCCATGTCAGGAGGCCTTTTGTCCCCACAGTGGCTAAATACAGACAGCCAAAAAGCCCAAGGGTAAATTGATTCAGTCTTTGCAGGTTAGTCTAAGCTGCAGAGATTAAACTGAGAAACAACTAGACAAATTTACGTTTGACTCAGGAAATGCAGCCGCATGCCTGCAGTGGCTCAGTCCAGAAGCCAGGGGCGCTAGAGTATGTCTCTGGCACAGCCGCATGGGTGGTGTGTTTGCTTCCTCTTCCTGCCGTCCCTGAGGTCTCTAGTATTTGCAGCCCAGAATCACAGCAGCAGGACTCTGCAGGGTTGCTCATCACTTCCTTTTTCTGCTTCCAGGTGTCTCTGGGATTTGTAATCCACAGTCACATCCAGCAATAAATTTTAGTAAATTTAGCAGCAAGGCAGTTCTGTACTCAGGGGAAGGTGGGTTTAACCCTGCTCCCTGGCCCCAGACCCCAGCTGGGGTTTGCTGGGGGGGATGGGAGTAGTCCCTGTTTCCCCTCTCCCCCAGCCCTTCTTTGATGGAGAAGACATCACAGCACAGCCCAGGGCTGGAAAGTATGCTGGGGGACTGTGATTTAACTTGAACAGGAAGGGGTCTGGGGCAGAAGTTTCATAAACCAGTTTGACTGAAATCAGTGAAATCTGATACTTCGTTCAACCAGGTTTATCTTAAACCAGTTTTAGCTATTTTTAAGCTGGTTTATGTGCACTGAGCTTCTGTTCTGTTGCAGGTTTAAATGAGTTTCTGTTAACTTAAATCTGTTTATGTGTAACTTCTGTCCCTAGCCAATAAGTCTTTCAGGGTAGGGCTACACATCGCCCTGTGGTGATGTCACGATGCACTACATTGCTGTATGGTGTGCTGTGGTAATGTAGTGATCATGTGGGTCTACACATGATTGGCTGCTACGTCAGCATAGTAGCACGCTCCCCTGGTAAAGCACGCCACTGTAGCGACGTAATGGCGAAATCTAACCATGTGCAGTGTGTACAATGCAGGAACTACCCATACCTACCCATACTGCACTGTGCTTTAGTACTTCCAGAAGGAAATACTAATGCATGGCAACGTAGCAATGTTGCCATATAGCAACGTGTAGACATGGCCTCAGTGTGGTAACTAGTCTGAATATATTAAGCTAGAATGTAGTGTTGTCAGGAGATTGGGAACCTGAGTTTTTATTCTGGCTGCGACACTTATCCCAAATTAACTGAGGATGCAGGCCATTTATTCGTAAGGTGGTTCACTTGGAATTATGCATTATGAGTCCTAAGAAATTAACTTCCCAGCCTGTGGATTGAACTCTTTGAGCATGATGATCCAACCAATGAACTTGTCAGCCTGTAGAAATGGATATCGAAGTCAGCACGGTGGATTTAGGCCTGTATAAGCCAGGCCTCTGCAATGCATTGAGATTCAGGGGAGCTGTTTTTGGGCACAGACGTCTGTTTTTGTGGGTGCCATTGTAGGATTTGGGCCTTAGCCTGCTTTGGTAACAGGGCAAGATGTTTGACTATGAGGGTGGTCAAGCATTGAATCACGTTACCTAGAGAAGTTGTGAATCTCCATCCCTGGAAGTTTTCAAGAGCAGGTTAGACAGACACTTGGCTGGCATGGTTTAGTCAGGGACGATTCTGCCTTGAGCAGGGGGCTGGACTAGATGACCCCATGAGGTTCCTTCCAGCCCTACTTTCCTATGATCTGAGGATTATTTTCTGCCTGGTTTGACTTGATAACATTGCTTAGTCTTGTGGGCTCCCCTGTGTGCCTGATTTTTCTCTTGTAATGGAATAAGAGTTCAAGGCTGAAGTATTTCATTATGTTACTAGATAAATCCTCGGCTGGATGGCTGCATACGGGCATGGAACTGGTTGAATGGTGAGGATACTACTATCCAAGAAACAATAAAGATGAATAAGAAGATGCAGTGCTTTTCAGTGGCAGGACAAGGATCCTTCTACCCAGGCAGTGGTTTTGCTCTATTTAATTTTAGTTACAGTAAGTGCTCTTTGTGGTTTTTAAGTTACTGTCATGCTCTGATCTCCATACTTTTATCTTTACAGAACTAACAATTTAAAAAATGTATGTATTCCCATATTGTCAAGGAAGGATGAGTGGTTTTCATTTTGTTTATTCTGTTTTGTATTTTGCTTTTTTTTTTTAAGACCTATTTACTGAAATTATTTACATGGTGAGGGAAAATTATCAGCTGTGTGCTGAAAAAATAAAGCAGTTGAAATAAGCCTTTCCCCAGTTAAGAAGTCTAGCAGCTGTAGAGAGCAAATGAACAGCTGAATTTGTAGTTCATGGAAATAGGCAGACAAGCTTCTTTGGGTAGATGTGATATCTTTTATTAGACCAACAGAATAATTGGAAAAATTGTTCTTTGCAAGCTTTTAGGCACAGAGAGATTCTGCTGGTGAATTGTGTGCTGTCTTGGGTAGAATAGAAGCCAATATGCAAAATGCAGGTCTGAGAAAATGCAAATGCATGGCAGTGAGGATCAGAGGGATGGGAGACAATAGGCATGAGACAGGTTTCGGGATGGGGGAGTTATAATATGCCACATTATAACCTGCCTGCCATCTGAGAACCCCAGGGAATCTGTCTGCATTTTACCAGCTACATTCTTCTAGCATCAGTTCCACATTCCCCCTTTCCCCTCCACCCCACACCTGTCTCGCACCTATTGTCCCTTTGATGCTTACTGCCACACGTTTGCATTTTCCCAGACCTGCATTTTTTATATTGGCTTCTGTTCTACCCAGGAGAGTGCACAATTCACCAGCAAACTCTCTCTATGCCTGAAGAAGGGTATTTGTGCCCAGAAGCTTGCAAAGAACAATTTTTCCAACTATTTAGTTGGTCTAATAAAAGATATCACATCTATGCAAAGAACCTTGTTTGCCCATGTCCTTAGACCAACATGGCTGTAACCAACAACGCTAGCTCATAGAAAGGAAGGTCTAAATTACACTGGATAATACCCAACATCATATGGGAAACTCTGGTTTAAGTTCCCTCTGAGTGTGTTTGACAATGCATTTCATCTTTCATGCATAATCCTCTTCACTACTGTTTCAATTGTGGCTTCTCTGATGCACGTTCTTATGTTTAGTATGCTCTGTGTTGAGATTATAGCAAGCCCAAAATTTTCAGTGCCTAACATGAAATACCTAATTTTATCTTTGACCTAAATGATATTTATGGCATTTGAATATGGTTGCTTTGTTAGTGACAAGTGATAGTGTGAACAGCACTACAAGGTGGGCAAAATTTGGCCTGGATTTTGTATTAACTTGTTCCAGCCCATTCTTAGGTCTATTAATTTAGCAGTTTGAAGGATAGTTTAGTCATTGTTCTAGAGTCTTCTGTTTATCCATGTAATCAGCTTTGTCAGGTTTTGAAATCCTTTATAAATGCCAGTGGTCTATTTTAGTCTTGTATACACATTCTCTTCTTCTTAAATCTTCTGTGCAGCATTATGTGGGTTTTCCTCTGCTTTTGTAAATTAGAGAACATCTTATCAGGTGACAATCATCCTGTTTACAGTTTGGTGCAAGAGCTGCAAAATAGAGCCTGGTATCGGAAGTACCAATGAGAGAAACCTTCCAACTGAGATGCATCCTCAGCACTTACATATTTATATTATTTTATAATAAACAGTTAACTTTGTTTTTGCTTTAATAGCAGCAAACTACATAAAGAAGTAATTTATCCTGTTTGCAGCTGCAGTAAAGCAGAATTGTTTACGGCGTTGCTCAGGCAGGCCAGGAAGGCAATGTCGGCGTCTTTCTTTGTAGCCAATATTATTTTTGATCTCCAAAGGTGCTGCATTAGTAGGAAAGATGGCAACAAAATCTGCTTCTGTAGTCATCAGGCGACAAAACTTGTGAACTAGAAGCACTTTAGAACATTCAAAAACCTTTGATTGGCTGGTGATTAGGTAATGTTCAATGTGTGCTGTTTATAGCCCTTCAGTTTAGTTTTGATACTTTTGTGAAAGTGATCTGTTTCTTCTGGGTCAGATTTGGAAGCAAATCCCTCAATCATTGTGTGATATTCAAGTTGGATATAAAATTGCATGCCCTGTCTCATAGGAGCTCTGATAAAGTAATGGATTGACAGTCCTTGGCAATTGAATCTCTCTTCTTGATTAAAAAGCTCAACCCTGATTTTTGGCATTCTGAAAAGCTGCAGCTTTCTCTGTGGAGAGTAATAAGACCAGAGCTCTTACCTTTTTCCTTCCTGTGTTCAGGCACTTTTGATTTTTCCTCTGACTAAAAGAAATAGCAAGCTGTCCATAAGCTCAGCTATCCATTCTCTCTGAGACAGGAATCACCTCATCTGCCAGTTGTTGAGCAGTCATTCTATTTTTTTGACATATGTCTTTTTGTCTGTAGTGCAACCACCTGCTGGAAATGAAACTGAGCGGAATTGGAAAATACAAGTAAATGCCATCATTCGGCCAGCAACAGACACTGGTGTGCTTTTTGCTTTGGTTAGTGCAGAAGAATCAGTCCCTTTATCATTGGCACTGATTGACTATCACTCCACAAAGAAACTTAAACAACAGGTACAAACTTTAAGCATCTTCCAGTGTAAACACAAAAGGATCCCCAAGTGTGTCCTGCCATTCATTCTGTGCAGTCATTTGAACTCACCAATTTGCAATTTTGGACGCAAAACAAGTGCCTTGTTATTGTGGGAATTCTGCTTTTTGTAGGTGTACATTTAAGGGCAGCATAGCACTCTTTGCAAGTTTGGCCTTTGTAAAAGATATTGTATTGCTGGGAATAACGTCACACAGACAATATCTGGTACAACCTTTTCAGTTTGAGCCACTGTCCCATTTTATCGTGTTTGTCTGTCCGAATTAAACTGTAGATCTCTGTTGACAAAGTAACAATTCTCAGTTGAGTTTGAGCCTGACCTTTTCATTTCAGTAGTAACAGTATAACCCCATGGCTGCTGTGTCATCAAGGAAGTGGCCTAGGTGTAATTCCAGGGCGTCTGCAAAATGCCAGGAATGCTTCTAGTGAAATATATACAATATAATCAGTTATATTTATGACATAGGACTAGATTTTGCCATCTTGTTTGCATAAAGTAGGAATAATTCCTCCAGAGTCAGCGAGCTGACTTTTTTCTTCTTTCAGCAGTGCAAATGTTAAAGATATGCTCTCTTTAGGGTTCCTTTTAAACTGTCAAGGTGATTTAAAGTCATCTTAGGATAAATGAGAATCAGACCCCTGTTGGGAAACCAGGCAAAAGTTTTGTATGCTCAGAATGTGACCTTCAGAAATCCTAATATGATGATGAAAACCTTCCTATAAAGGCCCACAGAAAGGATTAATTTGAACCTAGAAAAACATAAATCATGTTTTAGCTTTTGTCTGTGCCTTCACTCATTGCAGTCTTCTGCTCCTCAGTTCATCATCTTGGCCATGGAGACAACAGTTGTGTCCAGACTGGCAATAAATGTATGTGATGACAAGGAACACTCAGTGGATGTCTCCATCAATAAGGATCAACTGTCATTTGCTGTGGATGGGATTGCAGGAGAGAGTGAATTCAGCCATTCCCAGCTAGAGGACAGTCTGGCTGTCTTGGAAAGCTATCTGCAGTCATCTGTGAAGACATATGTGGGAGGACTGCCAGGTGACTATCCGGTTCTGTAATGTGAAATGCAGGTTCAAATGAAAATAAGAGTGGGTAGTCAGGAGGGCAGGCAGCATGCTCATTAGAGCTTGGGGTCATGCTTTCCATTTCTGCCTGAGTGAATCTTGTGGAAGGTGGGCATGTAACATTGATCTGTGTTTGGGTTTTTGATGTGTGGTTTTCCTTGAATGACTTTCCCAACCTCCATGGAAGAAAGGAAAGAACAAAACAAATAGGAATCTCAGGGATTCTTCAGTCAGCAGAAGGGAGTGACTCCTCCAAAGGGAGCTGAGAATAGGGTTGCTATAAGCCTGACAAAATATGTGGAAATTAGTACCTCAAACTGATTGAGCACTGAATTACCAGGTGGAAGGGCTGTCTGCTTTTTTATCCAATAGCTCAGTGTCTAGAATGCCAGGACTTGCTTAGCTTAGGACCTAGAAGACTTGGGTTCAATTCCCTCTTCTGCTGACACAACTGAAGCCTACATTTCACAACTGTTAGGAGAGCACTCTAACCACAGGGCCTTTTGGAGCTGTCGGTCTTTGCATAGAATAATTATTTATTGGGCTAAGCAAGAGAGTGAACACAAAACATGGCTTTTGAGAGGGGAGACCTGGTTTCCAGTCCTTGTTCCACTGAATAAGTAATTCAATACAACCCAGATTGTTGGCATTCAGTGGCTTTCAGCCTGCTTGGTTCACAGTAGGCTGACCAGTTCAGGGCCTTACTTCAAAGAACACTGCTTCTCCAATCGGTGGGAGCTCATCAACCCACATTCATGGCTATTTGCTGAGCTTTCACAAGCTCTCATTTCTGTAGGGCAGTGATTCTCAACTGGGTTGCTGGGGCACTTTGGGATGTGAAATCTTCTGAAAGGTACTGCAGGGTATGAGGAGATATGTGAAGAGATAAGTGCAGCCTCGGGCTCAGGCTTCTGCCCCCTGGGCACTGCCCTGCTCTGCCCCCACTGCCTGGCTCCTCTGCAAGGAGTTAAACACTGTAATAAATAAATTGTTTTATCTCGTGGGGTGCCATTCAGTTTACAAAAGTTATGGGGAGATACCTTGAGTCTAAAAAGGCTGCGAACCACTACTGTAGATTGTAAGGACCCTAACCCTGCAAAGTATCTGGGTTCTACTGCATATTCTTACGTGTTGTGTAGGGAGACTGGGCACCCAACTCAGGGTTGTGTTTATGGGAGCCAGGTATCTCACAGTTTGGAACCACAGCACTTAAGCACTGTAGTGTCTACACACCTCTGAGTTTCTCTGAGGCAAAGCAGTGCAATACCTAGACATGCACCTTGCCTGCTCCCCACATGCTAACTCCTAAACCAGAAGTAGTGTGGTGTTATGTGTGCCCCAGTATGCTCTAGCACTCAGCAGAGTTAGCTACATTACTTTTGATTTGGGAGCTAGTGGGCATAGTACGTCTAAGCACAGCATTCCCTTGAACCATATAGACATTTCCTTTTTGGATCTAGCATTCACACACATTCATTTGGATCACATTCACACACTAGAATGTGTCACCAGAATTTTTGAGGTTCTCAGTTCCTTTGTCTCCACAGCCTTATAGACTGACTTGTAGTTCCACATAGACCAATGATACTCATGTCTGTCTGTCAAGTGGATGACACTCTGCTGGTGATCTCCTGTTTCTTAGGCCATGTACAGACATTCAGTTTCATCTGGGAGAGTTGCTGCTCTCCCAAGAGAAATCACAAGTGTAAGATATTCAGGATTTTTTCTCCCAGAACAAAAATGGCTGCTCCAGGAGAAAAATAGCTTGGGAATAACCAGGGTTAAATGATGATCAGGAGAATTTTTCCTGTGAGAACGAATGTCTGTACCCACAGCAGTCTTCCAGCATCCCAGGGCCTCCAGGTACATTTTTCTACCAGGAGAACAAACCCAGAAGAATTCTTCCAGATCATTTGAATACATGTATGCAGCCTTAGCCAGCATAGTTTCAGGGAATCAGTGCACTGGTTCTGAAGCTTTTCTGCTGGTGATTTCTAACAGAGAACAGACCAAATGCTGTGTGTGTGAAGTTACCAGCCAAGGCACATCAAAAAGACTGCAACAACTTTTGGACTGCGTAGGTTTTACAAGAAAACCACAGGGTCCTTTAAAGGAGTTCACTTTGCTTCTGTGTTCAGAACCTGACTGAACAAGGTTTTCCTGATTGAGTTGTGGGTTGTTTCTCATTCTAGCTGAACTGGTTTACCATCCCTCTTATGGGGAATGCAAATAAGGAAGCAGTTGTCTCTCTGTATAATAGTACCTGCTACCTGCATTACAAACAGCAAGGCAGAATCCTGCCTTTACTTGTTCTAAGCCACACCTGGTAGGGAGGAAGAAGTTGGAGTAGTGCTGGCCTTATGTAGGTGCTTGAGCAATCAAACCAGAACAGCACAGCTGCTGGGATAGCATGTGGTGATGATGTGCACTTTCTACTGCTCCTAGAACAACCAACGTGGACTCCTCCACAGCTCATATTGCACACACATTTATGCCTCAGACCAGGGCTCTAGTTACACCAGAAGATGGAGCCAATGCTTTTTTCAACACTCATGTATTGGCAAGGAAACAGGTCGGTTCCCAAGTCTAATATTTTGGGAGTGCTGCATAGAAAACCCAGCCTGCTGTTGTCAAGAAGAGGTACCTCCCTGCTCTCTTCCTATGAATGCAGGAGAGCATAGGGATGCTTCCAGAATAGTTAGAAAATGTCTAGGTGTGTCATGGCTGTGCTATTGTGCTAATGTGCAGTGGAATTAGTTTACTGCACATAAATGTCACTTAAAAGGCATGCACTGGTGCTACTGTGCAGTAGTGCCAGCTACTGCACCTTTAGTACCTGTTATTACAGATACTAAACTTAATGCACAGTAACCATGGTGCATTAATACATCTGTAGATGTGCCCTCTGACACATGCCTGATGTAATTCAAAAAGCAATATTTATTCTGTAGCTCTCTAGAGCATCATATTGTTAGGCTGATCTATTAGTACTGAGTACAGTGTACTCTTATTAAGTTTTTATTGCATTATTTACTAGGCCTGTGTGAAGCAACAAGTATTCGCTTCGGATTCGGATTCAGCCAATTCAGGGGATAGTGATTTTGATTTGGTGATTCAAATCACTATCCCAAATCAATTTGCCCAAATCAAACAGGCCCCATCCCCTGTCCACTTTCCCAGTCCCTTCAATGGTTGCCGCACCCAGCCCCAGTGTCCCGGCACTTAAAAAAAAGCCCCGCACTCACCAGCTCCTGCCAGGTGTGGGGAGGGGGGTGATCCCCACTGTCCTACACTGCATGAGGGGGCTCTGCCATGAGCCCCCAGAGGCCCTGATGACTGCTGCAACATCCAGTGAGTGTGGGGCTTTTTCTTTTTTTGTGTTGGGATGCTGGGGCCAGGTGGGGCAGCCA
>NW_005843092.1:352758-362981 GCF_000455745.1 Alligator sinensis
CTCCTCCAGCCCCCTGCTCCCTACTTACTAGCACAGAGCCTGGGTCAAGCTCCCCGCGGCAGTGAGCGGGGACTGCCCGAATCTCTGAATCGATTCAGAGGCTTCAAATTGATTTGGACCTTTTAATTGGTCTCCTGATTCGATTTGGAGATTCGGCTGCTGAATTGGGCCAAATCTCCTTCGAATTGAATCGGCAACCGAAGCTTCACACAGCCCTAGTATTTACATTTGCTATGGCTAGTCAAAACTTTGGGTGGGGGAAAATAGGATATAAACATGAGGGTGAGACAATTTTCCTGCTTCCCCCACCAAAGGAGAATCCTCTCATCCTCCCTTCAGTTTTCCTGGAAACTTTGAAATTTTGACTAGCTGTTTAGCTCGCTGAAACATGAGGAGTGTCGGGGGGCCAAGGGGTGAACGGGCACTGGGGGAGAATTATCAATCAAAATTGCTATGAATGTTGTACTCCAAATTTGAAATTTTTTTTTACCAACTCTAATGAACCAGTGTGTTACCAACACTGGAAATGAGGTCTCTTTTCACACTGTGTGAGTGACATCTCTGCTTTGTTTCTATTTCATGGATTTCCAGACCATGCACTCAGTGCTCTTTAGTCTGTGGAAGCTCATAAAGAAGCTCAACATCATAAGATGTGGAATGTTTTTCTTTCTTAGCAGGAGAGCACTCTCTATATTGCATAATGTGACCCAGCACAAATGCCTTGTCTCTTAATGGAGCTTTGTAGCATCAGAAGCGCTTGATATTTGTATTTAAATGGTATCATTTTAATAGTGCTGAACAGTTTGAAGGGTAGTTGCACAAGGTGGAAATTCTTGCAGATCTCCTTTCTAGTTAAGCCAAGATCATTATGGTAAAGAATCCATTTTGGCAAAAGTCTCTTAAAATTGAGCCGTGTCAACTTTGTCTACTTTGACTTTTGTAGATATATTGCACATTGGATTGACTTTGAGTAGTTCATCAAGATTAAGTGATTCCTTTCATTTTTATGAGCTGATCTGCTTATCAACAAGAACTTCTGCAAGTGTGTCTGTTTTGTTGGGTCCATCAAATAGAATCCTTACATTTGAATTGTCTGGATTTACCTTGAATAATCTGAATTCATATGTCCAGTACTATGTATGTGCCATTAATGTTATAGGTATGGAGGAAATAGCTAGGGTTCTAAGGGGAAAAGGATTTTTTTTTAAAATTGACTAATAACGCTCAATAAAGCTGATTCTCCTGTATATTTTGTTGCATTCTGTATTCCCAGAAATGTTATACAACCAGATTTATCCTGTTGTTTCTATCCAATATACAGACCAAAATGCTTAGATGAGATTTTGGATATTTTAGATTCTTAAAATTTTTCTGATGTGCATCCATTCTGATGTGAAATGAGAATGCAGATACACTGATAGGTTTGCTGAGGTGTAAAGACAATGCAGTGAAGTTTATGTAGCATCTTAGAAGTCCTTGCACCCTTCAGGTAATCAGCTTTTGCCATGCCTACACTTTCTATAAATGCACTTCCAAATGGTATAAGGATCATGAGGACCTCTGTTACCTATGTTGAGAGAGAGCTCTCTAGACCTAGACCTAGACCTACCTTCTTTGATACAGAGAAAAGGGATTTGCCCAGTTTCCTCCACCCTTGTCAGATGAAATCACTCACTTGCACAACCAACTTGTTTAGTCTAGCTTTAAAGTGCAGATAAACTAGTGTCCTTTAGGGCATGAAGGTGAACACTTCTTTCTTTAACTTTTCATGTGAGGTTTATTGAATGTTGTTTTTTTTTAATTGTTATTTAAAGTGACTAGGTTATCAACATGAGTAATATCAATTTATTTCAGGTACTGATACTTGTTAAATTTTTTTGTCTCTTCCTAATTCAGTATTTACATAGATATTTATGGGCATTAAAAAAAAGGTGTTGCCTTCCCCCTCCCTCCATGGCTAACAAAGCTGTGATTAGAGGGCTGCAAACAGTGTGTTACCATAGGGAACATTAAAGTCTCATTAATTCAGTTCATTGCCTTCAGTACCTTTCTGAAGAATGTCCTTAACTTTTGTGCACAGTTGCATTGCATAATCAAAGAACAATAAATATTCAAAACAGGGTGAGGTAGGTACTGCATTCAGGCTGGACCTGCCTGTCACGAGGCCCTTCGTAACCAGGGAGCCAGGTTTCTCATTTGTGATGGAAAAATGTGGTAAAACTCTGCTTTTTTCTTCTTTAAAGGAGAAAATCTGGAAGTGGTGGGTTTCCCCTTACAGGCTGGTAACATTCCAGCCTACAAGGGGCTGGCGGGAGCTGGAGGAGGACAGTCAGGGAGGGGGTGCCATGTGTGTGTACACATGCCCATGGCTGCCAGGCAGCCTGGAGAGCAGCTTCCCACAGTGGGGAGATTGAGGCCTCCATAGTGAGGGATTTGGGTGGCTTGGGTGGGGCTGGGGGTGGTGTGTGGGGCTTGGAGCCTGGCGCTAGAAAGCATGGCTGCAGGGCCTGAGCAGGATGGGGCTGTGGGCAGCTCGTCTAGGGGCTGGCTCCCCAACACTGCGTGCACTCCTGCAGAGACATGGGAGGCTTGTGTCCCCCAAATTTGTGCATGGGGTGGGTGTGGGGTGCCTGCTGCAGGCTTGGGCTCCCTGCCCTGCTGCCCTTCCCTCCGGGGGCTTCCGTGGCCTAGCAGGTGAGACTTGGCACAGCAGGGCAGAGAAGGGCAGCAAAGCTCAGTGATGCTGCTGTGAGACCTAGACTGCTGTGGCAAATTGCCCCCTGTGTGTCCAGCAGCAGTGAGGGGCACAACTCCATGCTGCCACCCCTGCTGCATGCAGGGAGTGCTGCACCATGGTGGTGCAGGGCTTGTGGCGGCAGCATCAGACTTCCCTGCCCCACTCTGCCCTGCTGTGCTGGGTGTCCCAGTGGGCTGCAGAGGCCCTAGAGCAAGGGCAGTAGGGCAGGGAGACAGCCTGCATTCATTCCTCCCCACCCCCGATGGGCTGCACTTGGGCCATGCCTCCTGTGCGGGAGTGGACTCTGCCGCAGCAGCCGCCACCTTCCACATGGGCATCTGGGGCTTGGGCATTGCTGCGCAGGGGGGGAGGGAGGCACGGGGCTGCAGACCTGGGTCCCTGGCCTCATAGCCCTAGCAGCTGGGGGCCCCCTCTGGCAGGTATGGGGAGGGCAGGGGGCTGTGGGTGGTGAGTAAGGGGGCACAAGCAGGGGCAGGGAGACTCTGGGTGGGGAGTGAGAGGCACTGGTAAGACCAGAGGACTGTGGTTGGGGAGCGAGGGGCACCAGCAGGGTTTGGAGGGCTGTGGGTCGGGAGTGAAGGGCAATGACGGGCAGGGCACTGGCATATTGGGGCTGCTCAGTGCCACAAAGCAGTGGTAGGTTGGGGGACAGCCGCAGCTGGACCCACATCCTGCTGAGTGAAGGAGCAGGGGGAGCTCTGATTTTCCATGATAAAAAACCCAAAATCAAACACCAAAATTTATTAGTATTTAGAATTAATTATAGTGATTGAGGCACTGGTAGGCTTCCAAATAAGATTGTAAATATATCAATAAAATATTGTGTTCAGTAGTGGTGTTCAATACATACATGCATAGATTTATAGATGTATAATATATATAAAATCAATCATGGAAAACTGCAGCAGATTTGGGGATTTCCAATCAGAGAATTTGTGATTTTTATGAGACAATTTTTTTCTAAACAGAGAGAACCCACATCCCTGTTCATAACACATTTTTAGCAAATACCTTAGAGAGGGAGAATTCACAAATGCAGTGCCACATTTGCAAACATCCAAATAGCAAGGGAGTGGGAGGAGGAAATACACTTTGATGCTTATCTTGCTGGGGTCTCCTGACCCCAACTGACTTCCTGCCCCTTGGGCAGGGGGCTAGACCTGATGATCTTGTGAGGTCCCTTCCAGCCCTAATGACTATGAAATCTATGAAATGTCGAAATAGAAAAGCAGTGGGTGTCTCATGTTTAAAGTATGGGTCTAAGCCTACAAGTATGTGTAAATCAGCATATCTCTGCTGAAATGAATGGACCTAAACCAGGAGATGATCTAACCTGAGGCTTCTGTTCTGTATGTGAAAAAACAAGCAAACTTGAGGCCCCCTTTGGGGAAAAAAAGACTGAAAAAGAAGTACAGAGGTTCTAGAATGGGAGAGGGGAAATATGGATGCATTTGAATTTTTCAGAGTAGGGGGTGACCCAGACATGGTAGGAATGGTATTTACTGAAAGCGAGACATTACAGGATATCTTCCTTCCCTTTTATGCAGCGGTTCCTGTCACTTCAACTCCAGTCACTGCTTTCTTCCATGGCTGCATGACTGTGAAAATGAATAATAAGGCACTGGACTTAGACGAGGCTCTTTACAAGCACAGTGACATCACATCACATTCTTGTCCTCCAGTTGCGGTTGGTCTGTAGGTACCACTACAATGCAGAAGTTTTATCTTCAAAAAAACTTTCAATGCTTTTCTTTTTTTTAAAGATATAAATTATTCAGACTTCCCGCACTGTGTGTATAGTTTCTCTTAAACACTGAAGTTCTGTAGGAGCTACTGATCCTCATGTCAGATTGATAATTGAGATATTTCTTTGCTTTGAGGTTTAAAGTTTGTAATATATTTGTAAATAGTTCAGAAGACTAATATTAATAATCCAAAGCTACAAATTATGCTTAAGGTGAACGTTATGTTAAAAGACAGGTGTCTGTAACCTGGAAAACCTGGTAAATACATGAGCATGAACTGGAAGAAAAAACTATAGTTCGGTATTATTTTTTATTACCAAGCACTGCTTTCTGATTTACAAAACATGAATAAATAAAATATTTACATAAAACTTTTTAACTTAATTCTACTGAGGTTATGCTTTGTTTAGTATACTTTGGAGCTGTTGCTTCAGACTGGCTGATTTGCAAATCTAATACCTTTTTTTTTTTTAATTCGTATGTCAAAGAATGGTATTCGACTTCTAAAAATGTGTAAAACTCCTCCACTGGTTAGTTTTGTTTCCTTTTTTGGTAACATGCCTTTCAGAGACAATGGGCTCAGTCACAACCTTTAAAAAAAGCATTGGTCAATGCAGAACTTAAAAGTGAAAGGAAAAACTGGCCCAGCAAGAAACAATTAAAAAGAAAGCCTGCATCATTTAAAGCTAGAATAACTTTGTCTCAGTTATCAGCAGGGATCCTGTTTTTTTCTGATTTAAAAAAAATCCCCAATTTTCAGTAAAAAAAAAGTAACCCCAAATCCATATTTTTCCATATATATATATATATATTAGTGGTGTTTCATTTGAATCATGGAAACATGGATTTGGGGTTTCTTTTTTTTTAACCCGAAATTGGGGATTTTTTTTAAATCAGAGAAAACCAGGATCCCTTGTTATTAATGAGGCAAGCAATGAAAGATGGCAGGGATGGGGAATATTGTGCAGTGATGACATTTTTGCTGCTTATTTTTAGGCTGGCTCACTGAGTTTAATGGGGAGCACTGAGGTGTGGGATTGTGCCAGCTACTCAGGCTGAATGGCAGTAGGGCTGAGAATGTGTACAGGTTTGTTCACTACAAGATGTAGCAAGGTGTTTTTAATACTTCCAGTACCAGCTAAGGTTCTTCAGGATAGACAGGGTCGCCTTTGCCTACTCTGTGCTGAAGCAGGTCTTGCTATCTTTCTCACTTTTGGAAACCATCTCTGAGCAGATCTTTGATAGTAGCAGCAAGGGCCTGATTTCAGAGGGTATTAATAACATGGGGCTGACATCTGCAATGTGCTGATCACCTTGTAAGATGGTGCAGTCTATGATATGTGAAGATGATCAGCACTTCTCAGGAGATGCTTAGAACCATTATGGCATTTAGCCCTTACTGGGCGCATCTACATGAGACACCACATCGCTGTAGTGATGAGCTGTGGCGATACAGCATTGGCAGGCACAAACCATGACACTGATGCTACTGCACAGTAGCAATGAGCTACATCGTTGTGGCGATGTAGCGTCTAAAAATAACCATGCGCTGCTGGGACTGTTAAATTAGTACCAGGACTGTTAAAATACCAAATGCACAATCAGGGCACATGTAGACGTGCCCATTTTGTACCACAATTAGAGCAAATAGAGAATCCCATATTTTCTGTGGTTAGAATTCAGATACTTCATGTGGATAATATTTTGGAGTGAGTGGCATGCTGGAGATGCTTGTGTTTTATTTATTTTTTTTTTGTTAGGAGTTTTATACATAATTTCTACAGATTCCTTTCGATTTAAAAGTTTTATGCTACTAAAACAGTTGGATCTATTTGTACATAAAGTTATTTGTGGAGATTCTAAAGGCCAATATGGAGATGACCTAATTTTGATTTTTTTTTTTTAAGAATGTATTGAGCAATTGCATGCAGTGTTTTATTTGGTCTAAGTTAGAGAGATGACAGATGAACCTAATAATGGTGCAGATTGCCAGCACTTATGATCAAGCTATCCAGCAGGAACTTTCCCCAAGGAGAGCATGGAAAAATGGGAAGAATATTCCAAATGCTTGCCAGTCAGGAATTTGTTTGAACAGGAAAATAGAAACTACTTTTCTAGCTGCAAGATAAAGTAACATCTAGGTTTAATTCCTTGAACAAAAGAGACCGGGGGGAAGCAATGGGACCAGAAGTGTCAGACCAGTGACAGAGAAGCATCAGCTAATCCAGGGTCAGCCCTTGAAGGTCTGATCTGGCATGGGTGATGAGTAGCACAGTGCTGTGATGACATGCCCACAGTACTCGCCTCTGCTATGAGGCCTTCTGCTTTGGCATATTGGCACTTCCTTCATGGCAGAAGGGTAAGAAATCTGCAGTGACAGTTGGCCACTCTGGGAAGCAGAGACTTACAGCCTATAGCCAGATTGCAGGTTCCAGCCCATGCTGGCCAAAGGCTGCTGATCTCTGAACTAACCAATTCTTCCTGCACTTTGAAGAAGGCCAAGTACTAGAAGTTGGCTTGCATGCCAGTAAAGTCAGATAAAAGCATGGGGAGAAAACTCCCCTCACTTTGGATGTGGCTCCAAGGGATAAGGGGAGGAGGGAGGGAATAGGTGGCTTTGACCCTGATCTGGCCTCTGGATCAGAACTGCAGCTGCTGCCTTTGCCCCCCACCCCTTGCCTCTACTCCCCTTTGCCTTTACCCTGCACCCCCTTCCCCCCCCACACCTTCATATATAGAATCTAATTATTGGGGGTGTCGTCTTAAATTCAGTGTCATCTTGGATTCGTGTAAAACTGGTACTAAATTAGTAAAATAAAAAGGGACAGAACTACCAAAGGAAAATACATAGGTCCAGTATGCTAATAATACTGTTATTTTTCTTACTGGGAAGACTGAGGGAAGAAAGTCATGTATCGCTGATGCCAGAGTGGATAAAAATGAACCATTTTTAAAAATTGGATTTTTATTTCAATTAGAGTTTTTGATTTAATAATTTTTTTATTTTTAAGATGCTTTTTTAAAACAATAAACATATAAAGATAGGTTTGATTTAAGATATTTGATATTTTGATTTAAAGCTCAAAGATATTATGGAATAGCTATTGTAAGTTCTAATTATATACTATTTGAGATAATATATTCATGTAAACTTTTTAGAAATGTTTTATAAATAGGTCACAACAGGACATGGACTATATTAGGGGCACAATTTTATGGGGTTCCCAGAGGCTCCTCTATAGATTAAAGAAAACCACTCGCCCTAATGGGACTCAGTGCTCAGTCTAGAAGATCCCATTAAGCATCTGTGATGCTTAGTTTCAGTTTTCAAACTGGGGATTTGTATCTCCGGAGATAACATCCTTGTTAACAGCAGTATATGGAGATGAGAGATAACAGACCTGATTACCTACCTATTGTCTCTCTGCAAGTTTGTGTAAACAGTCAAGCCCTTACCTCTCTCTAAAAGTGCAAAGTTTCAAGAAGTTAAATGAATAGAGGATTGCTGGGGGTGGAGTAGATCTGGGCAAGGAGGAGGAGTTTGGAGATAAATGTAAGGAGGGAGGGGCAGTAGAAACAAAAGAGAAACATTTTGAGCATAATATTCTGGAAATCTTGAAGGAGAAGTTTCTGAGTATAGCCTCTCCATTGATTTGAGATCTAGTGAGGGAATGGTATGGGAGAAAGGAAAAGCTATCATGGCCAGGTCATAAAACAGACCCCGTTTTGGGAATATTTTAATGATGGTTATATCACACAACAAGAATGCACTTTTTGTAGAAAACAATGATTAAATCAAAGCTTCTGATTTAAGTCATGATTTAAATTGATTTGATTTAAATCAGATCCACCCCACCTGATGCTATTACCATTAGACAAAAAGGGATGATTCTAGTCAACTGGTGAAATGATTAAGGAACTAAGAAATGTTTTACTCAAGTTATTCATTTTCACTTTATCAGAGGACTCCTACAGAAATCATGGCAGAAAGCAGTTCTTTACAGTTTTTCAGGTCATTTTTTTTACCTTCCAACATATTTTATCCCATTCTTTCAGTTTGGGCAATTCCCAATATTTTTTATCAAATGAAGGAACCAAACCCAGTGTAAGCTCCATTCTTGTCAAGGAAGACACATTAGCAAAATAGTTTCACATTTGGCATTTGTGTAACTTTTGCAGTTGTTTTCCGAAAAGAGTAAGTGAATCAGAAGACCTTTGTGTTAATGCTAGTGGTTATACTTACAGAGCTAGAAAATTATCTTTAATGCTAACAGAATTCTGTGCAATTTCACCTCAATATTATGAAAAAGAGAATATAACTTAAATTTCATTGTCCTTGAACATTGTAACTTAATTCTATATTGTTGTAATAGATGGGATTTTGATGCAAAAAATGCTCTGGCTAATTTTTTTTTATAGTTGCATAGACTTAAATATTATGCATGGACAAAAAAGTATGATTAACAAAAGAGAACCATGTTTTCAAAATACAGAGCTATGTACTACTGTAATATTTCAAACTGATCACACACGTAATGCAATACAGCAAAAGGGTATGGTGACAGGAAGTTTCTTCCATGTACCATTTTCTTTTTAGCTAGGAACAGGGAGTAGGATGAAGTCAGACCTTCTTCCTCTGACTGTGGTACAGTCAAATAAATCTTCCTTTTTCTGTTTTTGAAGTAGTTCAGTTAGCGAGCTGAATGCTGGGAGTCAGTGGAATTTAGCTTTCTGGGTAAGGTTTCTGGTGTGGTCCAAATATGAGAGAGACCATATGAAAATGCAGCTTGATGTATAACTTATTTATACCTCATCAAATGCTATCTGCTGGGTGAGTTATGTCTGTATATTTTCAATTGTGTAAAACCAACACGTAGTATAAATTAAACAAATTGTCTTGTGTGCAACTTCCCTTTCTCTCACTTGCTTAAAATCCTTTTAAGCTTTATGTCAAAATTCTGCCCACCATAATCCTGTCCTTTTGACCTCAGTGGGTTAAAACCTGGACTTAATCCAAGAGACCCTCCTGGATTAATAAGAATAGGATGTCTTGGTCCATATTTAAGCAAATAACCTTTCATATTTGAAGGTTTTAGTATTGTGTATTTTAGCAGTATACAGTACATAATTAATAGAAAACTTATTGATAGGTAAAAAGTATTATGCCATTTTAGGGGCGGCTTTTGCTTTGTTTTCAACTATTTAATTGTTCTTGCATCCTTTCAAAGGAAATTGCATAGTGATTTTTTTTTTTAAATGACTTCTATATTTCCATGGTTTGAAGCAGCTACCTAAAAGCATAATGATGCATACTATTCCCTCTTCCATATTGCACTCATTTGAGAGAATTTTTATAGCTTTCTAATGTTGGCTAACTGCTCCCTAATGTGCCTAATGTGAGAGTAGGCCTGTGTGAAGCAGCTAGCATTCACTTTGGATTTGGATTTGGCCAGTTCGGGGGACAGTGGTTCGATTCGGTGATTCGAATCACTGTCCCAAATCGATTTGGCTGAATCCGATTCAGAGATTTGGCCACTGCCAAATCGGCCGACTCTCCAAATCAAATAGGCCCCATCCCCCACCTGTTCTCCCAGCCCCGGCTATGGCTGCCCTGCCCAGCCCCAGCGTCCTGGCTCTTGAAAACATTAAAAAAAAAAGCCCTGGCCTCTTGAGGGGGGAAAAAAATATCTCCTGCCATGGGTGTGGGGGGGGGGGGGGGG
>NW_005843092.1:362991-380720 GCF_000455745.1 Alligator sinensis
CATGGGGGCTGGGGGGGGCAGGCAGGGCTTGGGGCCTGACGGGGGTCCCCCCATAGTCCGCTCACTCCTCCTCCAGCCCTACCCCCGCCCCCTGCTTACCGGCACAGAGTCTGGGTCCAGCTCCCTGCGGTGGTGAGCAGGGACTGCCCGAATCTCCGAAGTTCTCCAAATCTTTTCCGAATTGATTCAGACCTTTTTCTTGGTCTCCCAATTTGATTCAGATTTGAAGATTCGGTTGCTGAGTCAGGCCAAATCTTCAAATCGAATCAGCACCTGAAGCTTCTCATAGCCCTACCACACAGCTAATGACAGTGCCACAACAGTGGTGCCACAGTAAACACTGCACCAGGACTTGGCAACAGAGTAACTTTTATTTTTTTTAAAGCATGCTCAGGTGCTCATTTATAGGTGTTTAGAGTTGAGAATAGAACTTGCTACTTAATGATGCACATCCAGCAGAGGGAGTGAAAGACCATGTATTTCCTTTGGATATTGCATAGGAAATACATTGTGTATGTTCATATAATATGATATGTATTTTTACATTCTCTGTAGTGGGAAAGTGGAGATGGAGGAAAACCATTCGGTTACTCTGAGCATTCATCAAACCATTCCAATTGTTACAAAATTACAGAACTCTTTTTTTTTCTTTAAATAAGAAGACTTGAGGTCAGCATACACCACTTCAAGGTCTTCTGGTTTGTCTCGTTTGTTTTATTTTTTTCCTGTAGTAGAAAAGAACTCATTTTGTTACAATCTCATCTACTTTCTACAGTATATGGAAAAATACAGAACTTTTAACACTTTAATAAATATATAGGTTAAATACTTATCTGGAAATTGCACCTGCAACACAATGACATAACTTAACTGGACTAGTACTATATTCACACATTTCAGACAAGAGAGTTAAAACAGCCCTATTAAAGTGTAATATCTGAACTTCATCTTTCAGAGTAGGGTAAAGCTAATTGGGATACTTTGCCTCTGTACTGTGCTTCCCCTTCCTTGTGAAATTCATGCAGTCTTGGATATAAACATGGCCTGTTCAGTTATAAAATAATCGGCATGTTATTTTTATTAGAAGGCTTTCAACAGAAAGGGGCTACTAAAGAATGCTATTAAGGTAAAGAAATTCTAGTTTCTTTCTATCCAGAATGATTCAAAGCCCTGGACTACCCACTCATATAGTACATACTATAAGATTTCTAAATCAAAATTACAAAACCACTCTATTATCAGTTTACAAAAATGGAACGAAGCATCCAAAGTGGGTGATTTGTTTCTCTTTTTTCTTGCTTTTTCTACTGGGAAAAAGTCACTAGGTATTATGCTGAGAAGAAAAGTCATGCTTATGCTAGCCAGAAAGCAGTGTTGCAGCTGACTACATAAAAACCGAGTGGTGACTAAGAACTTCCTCTGGGTGATACACCTGCAATAGGCTTCCAGCATTCTGTTTAGTCATAGTGACTTGTAAGTAAAAATTGAACAATCATAGCACACCATATGATTTCTTTGATAGTCTGTTGCCTGTGCAGCACAGTTTCCAAAGGTGTCTGTCTCTTTAAAGAAGGGGGGGCGGGGACTGTTTGAAATACAATTCTCTGCTCTAGGGGGCATATGGTGGTGGTTTTTCCCCTGGCAGGAAATAAGTTGGTGTATATAGTGGTGGAGCATTTGGAGGTAGCCCATAATTAGAGCTGGAGTGAGATGGAGGTTGAGTATCATCAGATAAAGAAATATCTGTAGATGAAGATCCTGGAAAATTGCTGGCAGGCTGTAATCAGACAAAGAAAAATAACTTCTTCAGTACAAGAGTGCAACCAGGCTTGCATATTTGCTGTATTAAGTGTATTATATATAACATATAAATATTAAATAATAAATCCTAGAGCTAAACCTCTTGGGCATCTTTATTGCAGCAGTTACTATAGTATAGGTTTCGTTAAGATTATTACATACAATGCATATCAAGGTGACACAGTTTATACTTTGTAATCTAGGTTTAAGTTTTCAGTAAGACTTAAGCTACAAATTAGTCTGCGTGAAAGTAACTGTAAGAACACCCCCCCCCCCCCCCCCCCAAAACATATGTTTGTAAGAGAGACGCTCTACTTTTCCAGGTAAATCACTGTTTCTGACTGATCTTCAAGATGTGTGGAGCTGTTTATTTAAATCCATGTTGATACTTGGAAAGTTTAAGGCAGGGGTGGCCAACCTGCAGCACAGGAGCCATAATGAGCATGGGCAGCCCCTGCTTGTGGCATGTGGTAGGTCAGGGAGCAAACAGGCAGCACAGCAGCAGGGAGCAGAAAAAAGAGCAGCAGGTAGGGCAGAGGAGTGGGACTGAAGTGGCACTTAGGGAGGGTGTGGTGCTTAATTTGTGGCACACCTGCCAAACAGTTTGGCCCCGGCTGATGTAAGGGCTAAAGGCCTTATATAGAAATGTTTTATTTGTGGATAAAATCCACATTCTTTTATCTACTGGAACCATTATGGTCTACAGGGCAAGTACTTTTGAGCGGCTATACTTCTGACCTGGTTTAACACTGAAACTTTAAGTCAGTGGTGCCAAACATACAGCCTGTTATTTATCCCCAGGTGCTGCCCCTCTGTCTGAATGGACCCGGGCCAACCCTCGGGCAGGACATCCATCCTGGCCACTCCAGAAACTGTGCCACACACAGCACCCACCCACGCATTCCTGGATGTGTACTGCATGTTGCACCTGCTTTAGCCAGTCTGGAACCAGCACTGCACGGGGTGCCCACAGGTCCTGGACCATGTGGAGCAGCCACCCTGGAACAGCTCCCTCCCCTGTGGCTAAAACAGGTGGCACAGTCTGGCTGGGCAGATGTCATGTGTAGCATGGTGCCCACTGGCTGCTCTGGGATTCATGCCATGTAGTGCCTGCCCCAGCTGGACTGCACTGCCCATGCCACTTGTTCCAGCTGATCCAGGATCTGCACTACATGTGATGCCCACCTCAATTGCTCTGGGATGTAGACGACATGCAGCATGAATCCAGGAATGGGCTGGATGCGGGGGGAGTATGGGATCTAGGATCCCACTGACTGACCCCATGTCACTCATCTGGACTGTGGGGCCAGATGAATTTGACACCCCTCTAGGCCCTTTGGACTGGTTCTTCAGTAAGAACAGTGCTTATGAAATCAAGCCCTGTTTGAGAGATAATCAATCACACCATTTGTTTAAAAAAATCACAGGGGAAGTTTTTGGACAGATCTGGAGTGAAATCCTGACACTGTTTGCAATGGGAATGTTACTTCCAATAACCCCCACATGTTAGCACATGCCATGCAATGGGCTTCAGTGTAAGTGCTGAGCACCCAGGTGCAGTCCCAAAAGAAAATGAAAATCTTTCACGGCAAATATAAAATCCTGGCAGATAAACTCCACTGTCCCAGTATTACCTCAGCCATTCTTTCCTAGAACACTAGCACCGTCCCTGCAACTAGGCTAGCTCCTCCTCTTGGAAATGGTGTTCTCTCCTTACATGCATGGATCTCTCAAAAGGAGTTCTCTGAAAGCAGACAGCAAAACTTTGAAGTCAAGAGCCCCTGTGTGGGTCTGAAAGGAGAATTGTTTCCTCCATTTATATATGAACTAGTTTAAATAGCATTAGTTATGCCTGCAAAGGGGGACGGGGGGTACTGGGTATGTCTCACACAAGCTGAACTTTTAAGATACAAATGTAGCATTGACATATTACAGTTGAAAAGACAGAATCATAGAAAAGCAGGGCTGGAAGGCACCTTCAAAGGTCATTTAGTCTAACTAGATAATAGTAGTAACACTGCTATAGAACATGGCTTTACCAGCCCTTAAAGCCACTTCTGACAGTTTCACAATGAACCAAGAATCTTCTCTATCATCTGATTTCTGGTGGTTGGTAATGATTCAGTCCTGTTAGCGTCATTTGCACAATTATCCTTTCACCAGATCAGATAGCCGGTCTGTTACCAAAGAGCAGAACTAGATTACAGCATTAAAGAATAACCTGTGCTATTAATCCCTTCTAGAAATAGCTCTAACTTTACAAACAGAAACTCTGTCTTATATACTTGTAAAATCCAAATTCCTCATGTCATGTTTTGCTATTATCTGCTTGTGGGAGGTGTATAGCAAATGGCCATTGAACATGCACACACACATTAGTGCAACTGCAAACCACTCACCCAGGTGAATGCACTAGGGTAGAGCATCAGCTTCTCTCTTGAACATACTCTACTCATTCTTTGTAGCCTAATGAATCTTTGCATGTTCTGTGGGGTGGAGGTGTGGGTTTGATACCCTCAGGCAGAGAGAGAAACTGAATTCTTATCTCTCTCAGCCTGCATGAACGGGTGGTGGTGGTGCTCTGGTTTTGAAACAGATCTTAGCAGTCTTGCACGAGGAGAGCATTCAGAGTTGTGCATCCTGAATATAGGAAAGTATCTCCTTACAGTCTAGAGTGAGGCACCAACATCCCGTACACTAGAACAGGCTGAAGTAACTAACCATATTGGATTTTCAAGATTTGACATTCTATAACTTTACTGCTACCAAATTTCCAGACTCATGAGGAGCCTTGGGCCCTATGGGCTGGATCCGGTGCCAGCACAAGAGCTGTGTCAGGCCCTAGTGCCCAATCCTGGTGTGGGAGGCTGACAGGGCCCCTGGGACTGAATCCCAGCATGCAGACTGGCCCAGTGCCACTTACCTGGCACACACGGCCACAAGATTAAGCACTGCTGGTCTAGGGAGCCTGGCCGTCTAAATTGGTGACAGATTCCACTGTGGACAATGTGTTTGGTGGTGTACTGCATTGTCAGTAAGATATTTGCTGGAATAGCACTCCAACCCTAACCAATTATGTCGGCAAAATGAAAGCGTAGAACCAGCTTAAGGCTCCAGTAGGTGTAAGTCACTTGTGACTTTCATTCTATATAAATAACTAACATGATTTCCCTGTTGTATATATTCAGTTTGATCTTTGATTTATCAGTAAACTAGTGTGGAGTAACTGAAAACTCACACATTTTGTCTCATTATAAATGTCCAGCTAAGCTGTACAATGCCTAGGGAGACTGATGTTCTATTTAGAATGGTATCTATAATAGCCAGCATGTGGATGATACTCTGGAAAAGATGCATCTTAAATGTCACCCCACTACAGGAGATAAACAGGTTACTTAGGGCTACAGGCCATGCCTATCTCTGATTGGAATATACAGTTCCAAGGCTTCTCCTGGAATTGGGGCTGGCATCACTATTTTGTATGCGGCACAGTCTGGTCAGTGAGTTCTGAGACCACCTACTGCAGCAAACCTTGCATGGGGCCAAAACAGAAGAATGCTCAGTTTGTGGATAATAGGGTTTAGATACTCAGTAGTGTCAAGACCAGGATATGCTCAGATACAGGCTTGTAGGGACTGATGATGAACAAGTGTCCACCTCTGGACATTAGATGCCTCAAAGGCTAAGAAGCAGCTGATTTGGAAGATCTACATTATGGACTTGGGAATCCAAACCTCATCTGACTACCCTCCTTCGGCACCTAAATCTTTTTCTAGACCTAACCCAGATATCTCCTCACTAATAAAGATGGTTGTAGCCTAAAAATATGGTTATTTCAGAACTGGTTTGTTGTTACTTACAAAAATTTCAAATAGGATGATGATTGTCTCGGTAGACTGAACATCCTCACTAAGCTAGCAATCACTCATATAAATAAGATTTTTATACTAGTGCTGCTGTTCATTCCCTCCACACTGCAACATGATTATATCTTACATTTAGGAAAGCTGTTTTTTTCTTGGAGAGGGATTAATAGCTTGCAACTGTGGAAATCCAAGCTGTCAGCTGACTGCCTCTGACTATCAGGTAGAAAGGGAAAGGAAAATGAACTAATTTAAAAAATATTTAGCAATATATGAAAAGGGATTAATCTGTTTATTTTGCAGTGTATTTGGAAATTCTGGTTAAAGACAGCAAGCAGTTTGTATGGTCTGACATGAATTCTACATTTACTTCTGTGGTCTCTTCAGTTGTTTTATATTGATCCTCTTTTCTCTAAAGACCATTTCTGTACTCTCAATCTACACTTAATTGCTCTGTTGAACACTTAGAAAATTGGAGCTTTTTCATTGAGAATTGGAAGTAGTCCCTCATTACTGTCTCTCTGCCAGTGCATGAAGGTATGTGATGTGTACACTAGATTATGCAGATGTGATTGACCACATCAAGTTTTCAGAATCTGATGTTTTACAACTGTACTGGCATCACAGCTCTTACTAGGCATTTAGTGATGCAAGTATTTATGAGTTCCTCTATGGTGCATATCAGTTTAATCCACCTACTTCTGTGGCTTACCTCCCTGCGGTACCTATGCAGCCTGCAAACAGTTAAACTGATTTATCAACATGGCCTGCTTCTGAAGGATCAGAGATGGAGACAGCTGGATTCAGTGAAGGAGAAATGGGCCTGTCTCTTTGTATGATGCAGGGGGAGAGTTTAATGTCTCTGAATAGTGATCCAGAAAATCTGCATGCTCAGAGCTACCTGGCACTTACTGTTGGGAAAGGCTGGGATGATGGGGAGTAAGTGAATCACCAGCCCTTTTTCTAGGGCTTAGGCATCTGATGCAGGCTGCAGGCAGGCACCTCCCTCCTCTCAGGCTAACTGTCTAGGCTTGTTCTGTCAAAAAAACAGACAGGGCTTGAAGCCACAGGAAGAGGAGATTGTGGTGATGCTAGTGGTACTTATCTTGTTCCAGCAACCTTTAACAAGCCATGGGCCAGAACAGCCCTGCTCTGGTCCAGTGCAGGCTGAGTGCCTCTGATGGCACAGCAGCAGAACAGGGGCTTTCCTTGGAGCTGCACCATGGCCAGGAAGCTAAGAGCTACATCTGCGCTGCTACCGCTTCTCCCTGTGCACTCCCCCTCACTCTGTGGCTGCAGCACAGGCACAGCTTCCAGCTAGTGGGGAGTTGTCAGGTCTTGAATGCTAGAAACTGCATTTGTGCTGCTACTGCTCTGACCTGCTTCCCTTTCATTTCCCCCATTTCTTTTTTGCCCCCATCACATCCTGGCTGCAGTGTGGGTGCAGATGCAAGCTGCTCAGCCTCAATGCAGATCCCCACCCACTGGAAGCTGCCCACACTGCAGCCAGGGGGAGGAAGGAGAGAAGCGGCAGCAGCGTGGGCACAGCTCCTCACTGCTTGACTCCAGCATAGGATTGACACAGGTAAAACCCTTGAGCTCTATGGCTGGATCCAGTGGCTGCAAGGGCTGCATCTGGCCCACAGGTCATATGTTGCTTTATAACTACTTCGTGATTACCATATTTTTGGTGTATAAGAGCAAAAGTAGCACCCCTCCCAAATGATAAAATTACTCTTCATGACACTGTCTTTGCCTGCTTTCCCCAGCAGTCCCTGGAAGGCTGTCTCCTAAAAGTCACTTCAGGGTATACACAAGGAAGGATGGAGGTTTTCTACTATAGCTCCTCCATTCTTCCCACTGGTGTCTCCAAGCTCACATTTCAAGGTACAGCTACTCCTCGCTTAAAGTCATAGTTATGTTCTTGAAAAATGTCTTTAAGTGAAATGATGTTAAGCGAATCCAGTTACATCACAGCAGTTACCCACCAGCAGGCAGCAGCCAAACAACATTATAACTGAACATCGCATGACTTTAAACAAGTATTCTCTAATAGATCAGCGATCTTCTCTACTACCGTTAAATCTCCAAAGCATGTGACTTACTACTGCAGTTTATATACCGATGAATATCCTCTGGTTTCCAAGAAGACTAACAAGAGGGACAGAATTAATACTGTACCTGGAGAGGTAAAGGATAAGATGAGTATGCAGGGATGGCTGCTGCAGACGGACAAAAGCCAGCATATGTCAGGATCTGCTGAGCTGGATTGTACAGGATCTGAGGAGGAGGGGCAGAGCTGAAAGCAATTTGTGACAGAGGTACCTGTTGGACATAAAATATGACAGTATTAGTGAATGCAGTAATTAGCTTTCCTTTTCCCCCTCTCCTAATTTCTCTTGCATCAGACTAGGAGTGATTCATTTAACACCTTTCTTTTTCCTATTTTTGTATTTTCCTGTCACAACTTTTCCTTTTGTGGTGATTCAAAATGTTACCTTGTAGTGTGATCTTACCTTCCATCCTTCACACGTTACTACATTAAGCTTCACAATGTGCCCTGTAATCTAGATAACTAATCTGGACAAACCAAGGCACTCTGGTATTATGTCCATACACATCCTTCCCCAGAGACACATGGGGCATGTGCATGCACATGCATATGTCAGGTGCTTTAGTGGCTGTTTTCTGGGGTTGAGGAGGGGGTGTCTGAAGTTAAAAAGCAGCTTTCATTTTCTTCTTTGAAGCATTTGGCACTTCCTGCTCACTACCTGATAATGAAGTGGCAGGACCCCACACTGAGAAACCTGAAGGCTTGACTCCATCTCTCTTCTGCCTTTGTACCAATAGGAAGATGTCTGTGCATCTGTGGAAGATGGTACAATACCTCCACTACTTGCTCCAACACAATTGTTCAGTATCTCAGTCTCAAGCTGCACCTTGTTTTCTCACCAGGTCAGGACTGTCCAATTTCTAAGCTGCTAGGGGCTGCTCCCTGCACAAGCCACCCCGGCAGGGGCCTCAACAGTGCAAGCCATGGGCTCGCTGTACCACATACCTAGGCAGCCTCCCCATCACTGCTGCACTGGGTAGCACGACCCTCAGCAAACTGGCTGTGGCCTTCCCCCCTGCCTTGTGCAGTGGGCTTCTGCAGGAAGTGGAAGCCAGAGGAGGGAAAAGAAGCTGGGAGAGCCTGACTGCAGCCACAGCTGAAACAATACGGGGAGTGCTGGTCTTTTAGGAGCCTGGGGCTGCAGATTAACCCATTCCAGGCTGCCACTGGATGGCCCTACACTAGGTGAAACAAGACTCTGCCCTTCTTGTCTAATTTGTGTTAGCTGACCATGTAGGCCCCTAACTCTGCACAGCAGTTTGAACAACTGGCACTCAAAATGATGCAGGCACAGAGAAAGGACTACCAGGATGCTGAAGGAAATGGAGCATCTCTTAGGAGAGGAGGCAAGAAGATCTTGGCTGGCTTAACCTGGCAAAAAGAAGGCTGAGCAAGGACATGGTTGGGCTCCAGACCAAGCACCAGGGGGAAAAATCTACTCAAGCAAAGAGACAAATGTTGGCATAAGATACAAAATGGCCATGAATAAATTTAGGCTGGAAACAAGGAGGTTCCTAAGCACTAGGGCTGCTTACAGATACATTAAAAAAATGGTGTTTTACTTCAAACTCCGTGCACCCCTGTGCTGAGCCCAGCGCATGGCCAGAAGAGGCTTCATACTAGTTGGGCCTGGCTCGCCAAACATCTGTATTGATCAGGTGCTTCAACAGGGCATTTTGGCACTTTTATCTAATAGCCGATTTAATCAACTTTAGCTAAAAGCAACAAAAAGCCCTGCTGAAGCACCCGATCTATACAGATGCTGAGGAGCCAGGTCCAACTAATGCGCTGCTACTTCCAACAAAGCGCAGTTTGTGGAGCTTTTTCCATGCATGTCAGTGCCCTAGAGCACTGAAGTTTTGGAATTGCTTTTGAGTAGGAAGAGGGAACACTCCTACCTCTAAGACAAAGCTCAGCGAGTTTATGAAAGTGATTATATAACCTGGTTACCTCCAATAACAGAGAACTGGACTTGAAGACACAGGGAGTCTCTTGTTCCTCAAATTTGGAACTGCCACCCAGGCAGTCTCTGACCGCTCTGCTCATTACTCTCCCTTGCAGAATGAAAAAGAACTGTTTGTGCCTGACAAATATTTATTAGAATAAAGATCAGGTATCATGAAAGTAGGATCGGGGGGGGGGTGTATTTCTGTGGAAGAGAGTGTCTCCACGGTTCTTTCATGCCCCTGTAAAACTGCTGAAATGGAAACAAATTGCCTTCCCATTGCTTTCTATGGGAAAAACAGTTGGCTATGAGCACGAAGGTTGCGGGGAGTTGCACAACATTTTGTTCTAAATTCATCCTTTTGAAGAAAAAAAAGGAATGTGGCCTTCTTTGTTTTTGGAGAGAGACATTTACTATGAAGGTTTATGGTGAGACAGCATTCTGCTGTAACTGCTGCATTTCCAGAACTACTAATGTCTCCATAGCTGGCTGGGAAGAGGAAAGAGCGGAAGAGAAGCTTCCCATCATTGAGAATGGTAACAATATAATGAGATTAAGGCCTGCCTTTCACTTTGATAAAATGACTGAGTCAGGTGTGTCAAAATGTGGCTCAGTCTGAATTGGAACAAGGCAAGGAAGGTAGGCTCAGCCTTAACTATCTGTTCACATTAGCAAAGCAACAAACACATCTGTATAGCAACAGGAGACCCATACATTGCATTTGTACTCATTATCACTAAAACCAACTCCACTGCTTGTTTCATAGTAGATACGTAGGGAGTTTTTAAAGCTTCTGCAAAGCAAAATTAGGGATTCTAATTTTTAAAGACAAAATACCAGTATACTATATATTTTTTTGCAGGAAAGTCCATTGGTAATTGCACTTTGCTAATTGCAAGTAATTACACTTTGTTTTTCCAACGTTCTCACATAACATGTTCTGCAGCCAGAATTCTCCAAAGATGCACGTGATTTTTTTTCTAGACATCCTTGCTGTCTCTTGGAATTCATCCTTACAGAACTGCTCTGAGGCATGGTGGACACAAATTATCTTCACAAATGCCTGTGGGCATTTTTGTGGGAAGTCTACATCCTGAGAGATGATGACTCAGATTTTAAATATTTGTTAAATCAACCTTGTACCATTTTGTCTGCCTTTTCCTGCCCTGCTTAATGTTTTCTTACTCCCCAGTTTCCTAAAAGCTGTGTATTCATATGCTATTTCTCCACTGAGGTAGAGTCGCAAACCAGTAAACTTAGATACTGAAGGTTACCGCAAAGGAAAAGAATCTGCTGTAGTGCAATTCTACACTCTTTGTTGTTGTTTTTACAGTGCATTTCCAAAACTGCATGGCTCCCTGTTTAAATAAATGGTTGTGGTAATTCATACAAGTTCATGTTTCCTCCTAAGCAAATAAGGGGCTTGCTCTCATCCCTCGACTCCTGTATTAAGGAGCTTGAGCTTTTTTTACTTTTAGGGTCATAGGAAAGTGGGGCTGTAAGAGACCTCATAAAGTCAATTAGGCCAGCCCCCTGCTCAAGGTAGGATCATCCCTAACTAAACCATACCAGCTAAGTATCTGTCTAACCTGCTTTTGAAGGTTTCCAAGCATGGCGATTCCACAACTTCTCTAGGTAGCCTGCTGAGATGCCTGACCATCTTCATAGTCAGAAAGTTCCTCCTAATCTCCAGCCTAAATTTCCCCTGCTGCAGCTTGAAGCCATTGCTCCTACTCCTGTCCCCTACTGCCACAGAGAAAGACCCATCCCCATCCTTTCTATAATCACCCTTCAGGTATTTGAAGACTGTTACCAAATCCCCCTCAGTCTTCTTTTCTCCATGCTAAATAACCCTAGTTATTTCAGCCTTTCCTCAGTAAATCTTATCTCCCAGGCCCCGATCATATTTGCTGCCCTGCACTGGACTCTTTCCAAACTGTCCACATCTGTATTGAAGTGTGGGGTCCAAAACGATGCAGTACTCCAGGTAAGGCCTCACCAGTGCTGAACAGAGCAGAAGAATCACTTCTCTTGATTTGCAACTGACAGTCTTGTTAATACAACACAGGATGCTGTTGGCTTTTTTTTTTTTGCAACAAGAGAATAAGTTGGCTCGCATTCAGCTTATGGCCTACGGTTACCCCCAAATCCTTTTCTGTAGTACTGCAACCTAGGCAGCTATTCCTCTGTCAGTAATCAGATCAGCTTTGCTCCAGATCAAGCGACCGAGAGTCTGTCACTGCATTTTTGTTCCATTGCTTTTTGCTGCTTTGACACTTGGAGAGAGTGCTCCCATGTGTAAATGCACGCTTAGTATGTACTGACATATTACACATTGTGTCTTGTAGGAACATTTCAATAGTTCCATATCCCATCAGATTAATGCAAAAATAGCCATTTGGGGTTAAACTCACCCTTCTTCAAGGTGCCAGCCTGATTCTCATTGAAGCATTAGCTAAACTAGGACTTGAGGGCATCACAGACCTTATGTATGGTATCTGCCAGGAGTGAATTCCGCTATTCCAGCCTAACCCTCGAGAAGCATTTGCAATTCCTTTTGGCTTTGGTCAGACTTCAACATTTCACAGCAATCTGCAACTACCCTGATCACCCAATGGAAGGCACTGGCCAGGCTTCTGTGCACTGACCTTCACGCTCTATGGTACCCCAAATAGTGGAGGATGACAAAAGCTGAAAATGAGTAGTCAAACCTGACCAGGAACTACACCATGGGTCAAGTCATTTTCACTCCTGATTCACATCTAAGCAACTCATCGTCACTGGAATGAATCAGCCTGGGAAAACATGCTGGTCCAGGAATACGTGAACAACTGCAGCCAAAGAAAGGTGGAGCTATGGGGACCCAATAGGGAAGACAAGGAGAAAGCAAAATGGATGTGTCAGCACTGTGCAGTCGACTACTTAGCCTAGGGCCAGGCTTAGTAGTCGGCCCTGGGCTGCAGCACCCTGCAGCACAGGTCCAACTATTTAGCCTAGGGCCAGGTTAGATGCTGGTTTCTCAACCTTTGATTTGTCTTATTTTGTATTTCTTTTCCCTCCTTTCACCTTTGTTCTTCCTCTAGCCTCTCCTTTGCCATTCTCCTGTGTCCTTTCCCTACCTGCTCTCACCAAATGCACAGAGAGGATATGAGTAGCAATGGAAAGCTGCCTTTACTCCCTCCAGTGAAAGCAGCCATGGGCTGGTCATAACTAGATGGCTGCTATTTATTACTGGCTCTATGGTAACGCTCCTCACACCAGTCCCTTTGGAGCCCACAAGCCCCCCTCCCAATCTCATGTACAGACTGTATGTGTGTATCTACACATTTCTTAAGCACAGTTGCTAAGTGTGCTCATTTACCCCAGATAGGAGGAGGACAACTTCTACTAGACCTTTTACTGGCTTCTGACCCAGGCAAGGTTAAAATAACTCAAAGACTAGGGACAGACATTACACATAAACCGGTTTAAGTGATCAGAAACTGGTTTAAACCTGTAACAGAACAGAGGTTCAGTACACATAAGCCAGTTTGAAAATGGCTGAAACCAGTTTGTGATAAACCTGGTTGAACGTAGTATCAGACTTAACTGATTTGGGTCAAACCAGTTTATGCAATGTCTGTCCCAGACCCCTTGCTGATTTAAGATAAACCAGACACCCCCAGCATCCCGGCATGCTCTGGGTTGGGCAGGGCTCTCTGCTCCACAGCAGGGCTGGCCCCTCCCCTTGGGCCAGTAGGGGTGGGTAATTATTTTGGGCGGAGGGCCACTTACTGAATTTTGGCAAGCCATCGAGGGCTGCATGACAGGCAGCCAGGAGCAGATAAATATAAATTTTCTAAAAATTTTAGGGGTGCCACAGGCCAGACAGAATGGCTTGGCGGGCTGCATCCAGCCCCCAGGCCCCATTTTGCCCACCCCTGGACTACAGGTACAGCAGGGTCTGCCTGACTTCCCCCTGCCCTACTCCCCACTCCCCCATGCTGTTTGCTGCCTAAGCAGGAATTCCCCCTCCCTCCCTCCCTCCCATCTCCCACAGCACAGACCCCAGCCTCATGGACCCTAAGCATGTGGTATGCTAGCTAATATGTGTGTTTCTCTCCAATTTCACTGGGACAGGCAGACAGAACAGGCTTTTTGGAGCTAATCAATGGGTCAGCTGTAAGCTGATTAAGATGAGTTTGAACTAAAGGAGAGAGCCTGTTGATTTGTTGATGAGGTGATAATCACTGTTATCAGCCCTCTGCTGGTTTGGCCTGTCAGTTTAGTATAAAGAAGCAGGGAGAGGGAGATTGAAAAGCTCTGCATCATCAACAGATGCATGCACTGCACTCCCCCCGCTTGCCTCAGAGTACTAGCAGGGGTCTGGGGGTCTGGCAACACTCCCACCCCTTGCCAGCAGGGAAAAGCAGGCAGACCTTCTTAATCAGAGGTCCTGTGGGAGCCTGACCATACCCCCCCTCTACCAGCTCAGTACTGTCCAAGGGAAGGGAGGGCTGTTCTAGCACCCCCTGGCTTCTAGCCTAAGCCACTGCAGGCACGTGCCTGAATTTCTTCAGTCCAGAGAGAATGTCCAGTTACAAACTGGTTCAGCCTAGCCAGGTTATACTAACCTGCAAGATTGAATCAATTTAGGCTCAGACTTTCTGAATGTCTGTCCTTAGCCAAAGACAGCCCTGCTCTAATGCATGTTCATGAAAAACCCTGAATCTGGATGTAGCATTACTGACACCTATTTGACCTGCACATATTCCGCTGAGGAAAGCATGATGCATTGGTGGTACTGTAGGATGAAGTACGAGAAGGAGGAGATGCCTGGTGTCTGGCAGCAAAGGTGTTCAAAGTATTCTGGGACAGTGCATAGATACTTGGGGAGGGGAGAATATATTTTATAAAGGAATGTCTCCAAATATCAATGCACTGTCCCAGAATACTTTGAACACTATTGCCGCCAGACACCAGGCATCTCCTCCTTCTTGTACTTCATCCTACTGTTACATTCAGCCTTTCATCTCAAAGGATCAAAATATTTTACAAACTCTGTGCTGTACTACACACATACCTGCGGAATGATAAAACTGAGATCTAACACCACTTCTCATTATGCCCATTTAAAAATGGATTAGGCAGTGAGAGAAGGGGGTGGTGCATGACTTGCCTGCAGCATGGAACCACAGACTTATGGGGAAACAGCTGGCTGGAAACCTGAAGGATCTCCACATATCTGTGCAGTACAACAGCTCTTTCGTGTGACATTCCTGCCCCCAGCAGCCTGTTTGGCTTAAAGGCCAAACTGCCTTACCTTCTACCCATATTCCCTTCTACCCGTTCCTCTGACAGAAGCAATGCAAACAGAGTCTGAAGTCTGGAGCCTCCTGGAAAATACATGAAACTGATCCCCCCAGCCAAAATTCATTGGGTCATATTATGCCATTGCCCCTTTCCTACTCAAACGTATACAGCGGGTATGTGCCAGCCTGGTGAGAAGGAGGAATTCTGGTTGGAGCCTGTGGTATTTTCCTTGCCAGTGTAGGGGAAAAGGAGAATGCATAGTTCCCTCGGGGGATTATGTTATTACCACCACTGAGCTCCCAGTCAGCACAAAGTTGCTTGTATTTCCTGCCAGCGCTAGAGCATAACCAGCCAACATCACAGCACTGCTTCAACCCTGCAGCTGTGGGTTTACTGACATTGCCTGAATCCATTCCATCCTCCGAGGGGTGATAGAAGAGGCATGTCATGAATTACTGCAGAGTTAACTTAAACACTGCCTCTGCAGCTAAACAAAGGCAGCTTGTTGGGAGATACTCCTCAGTTCGTCTAGCCTCCTTTCAATATTGGCATGTTGTGTCCTAAAATAATGCCAGCGCTAGAAAACAGATGCTGCCAGACTGGTGGCCACGTGGGAGGGAGACAGAGGAAGCATGCTGCTCTGCTGTAGCCCCCCATCTGTTCTGCTTCCCTAGCGACAGCCATGCATTACCTGCAGTACTTCTCATGTCTCCACACCACACTTGACCATTTTGCTATGCATGCTTGTGCTCATTTAATGTACTTCATGAGGTACTTTGAGCAGCGGGCACTGCAGCAGGTGTTGCAGAGTCTGAGGCTCTGTGCCACCATCACGGGTGGTTGAACCAATGGTGTGGCCCAACTTCATTAGTTCCTTGGAATGGCAGACTCCAGTATGTAGGAAGTTGAAGTGAAGCAGAAGGACCCAAAGCAATGACTTCGGACATACAGGATGCATCTACATGAGACGTTTACTGTCGTGTTGCCTAATTAGCTCCGCGGTAAGCGTCTCAGCATCTACATGTGCAGTGCTATCAGGACAGTGCCAGCTAATTAACTTCACAGCAATGCACGTGTAGAAGCTGATGGGGCTGGCTGGGGCATGAGGGTGCTTTAGTGTGGGGGTTGCCCCATGCCAGCCGGGGCTGCTCTGACCTGGCTGTGCTGCAGTCCCAGGCTCATGTTCAAATGTGGCATCCGGACCAATAAACCCCAGCATGAACTGAACCAGAGTTTATTGTTGTGCATTACTTGCATGTGTAGATGTGCCCACAGAGAACTTTCTGGATGCTCCCTGCCTTGTTCCACCTGGATGTCTGCTCTCTCCCCTTCCTCCACTTAATTTTTTGTTGCATCACATCCAGGCCTCTACCCTCTCCCCTTCTCTCCGCATCCCTTCCTTTTCACTTCTTCTTTCCCTGAGTCCCTTCCCAAAACAGAACAAATACAAAATTTGCTGCCATCACATTGTTCATTCTGCTTATGCAGCAGACTTACTCCCCCTACCCTGGGCCTGTCCTGTCTAGGTAGACTGTACATGCTGAAGAGGGAAATAATGTCTTTGTGTTTGTACAGCACCAAGCCCAATGGAGGCTCATTCTTGGCTGCTGATTCTGGGCACCACCACATTGGAAATGTTGTATAATCTTGGTCTTCTCACATTCCCTGGGCCATCACAGTAACACCACCACTATAAAAATGCTTTATAATCACCATCACTACCACCACCAGCACCACCAAAGGAACAGGCTTGGTCCTCTCCCCATTTCAAAACAGCGGGGGAAGGGAGAGGGTGCTGGAAAGTGGAATACAGTTATGTATAACATACAGTTATCAATGCTATATTTACTCACATACCACATGCATCCCTTCCCCCAAAATCAGTGCTCCCAAATTGGGGTGCATGTCTTAAGTGAGGCACTTGATTTGTTTCCACTGGAACAGGAACATGGAAGAAGAAGAAGAATAGAAGCATGAAGACAATGTGTTGCAAAATGGCTGTCAGCTTCTTTCTCAGCCAGCAAGCAGGAGGGGTGGAGTCCAATGTTAACCTTTTCACAGATGCTCTCAGCTTGCTGGTTCAGAGGAAAGCTGGCAGCCATTTTGCAACACAGCCTCATTATGAAAAAGCCAACTCTAGACCCTGATTGTGGAAAAATATTTTTTTCTGCATTCTCTCTTCTAAAAAGAAGGTGCATGTCTTTTTGCAGGTGTGTGGTATGTGAGAAAATATGGTCTTCAGGAACAGCCGTATCCACCAAAACACAGTGCCCTCAAAACATATCAGCTGTGCTCTGCACCCAACACTATGATCTAGGACAGAAAGTGAAGATAAAGAGGATTTCTTCCTGAAATCACAGAGGGGCATCACTTTAGAGATTGTTGAGGTAATCCTGTTAGTTCGCTGCTCTTGCAGTGACAGGGCACTTGCAGTGACCCTGTCTTTTTTGCTTTGACCCATAGCATGTTGTAAGGCCAGGAGGTCCCGTTCAGTCTTGTGTCCTCTAGCCAACATGCTAGAGCTAATGTCTAATCTTAGTAAAACTATTACACAAGCTTCAATAATCACAAGCCTTTAGGACCGCAGATGTAAATGTCATCTACAAACTGGCACTTTGCAGCACCAGGCTGGGACATTTGCTTAGTGCTGACTCAGAAAAAAGGTAACACCTACTGAATGACATGACGACACGACTTTCTAGAGACACCTACTCTT
>NW_005843092.1:380751-384866 GCF_000455745.1 Alligator sinensis
CCACATATTGACCAAACCTAACCTATTTGGTTAAGGCAGCAGGCAAGAGCACAACCTAAAAATGACTGAAGGCTCAAAGATGATGCTATTTTGAGAGTTCTTGATTTATATGGTTACAGTTTCTGTCTTGTTTGACCCATTAGCTGTCACCATATTGCAAGAAGCAGGAGCCACTATTAAGAAAAGATAAAAAGAAGTGCAAGCCTTACCATGTCTTTAAATGCCCCAAGTATGGCTGCCGTGATTATCCCAAGAAACAATCCAATGATGTTCAGGACTGTGGAGGACCACAGCAGTCGGTATAAATGAATCACATCCTGACAGCTGTTCACTCCAAGGAATTCATAATAGCTGGGTGACTGCTCTGAACTGAAAGAGGATAGAAATGAAATCATTGCTATGCCAGGGGTTTCATACATGGTATAGAACAGTGGTTCTCAGACTTTTTCCTACTGGGACCCATTTGCAAAGATTCATGCCCTGTCCCCCCGGTCCTGCCAGCGCCCTAACCCCTGTCCCCTCTCTCCCCTGCTCCGAGCCATGCTGGTGTCCTTTACTCCTGACCCACAGAGCCCTGCCCCCTTAAGCCCTGCAAGAGGGGCCCCCAGCTGTACCCGTCCCACTCAGGCTGGAGTGCAGTGGCTCTGGCTCATGTTTGGCGGCAGCAGCAGAGTGAGTCTGGCCCTGGCATAGGCTGAAGAGAGGAGGAGGAGAGGCCTGTGGCACCCCTCCTGCCCTGGCCTGGGGCTCTGCACTGTGCCAGGCAGCCTGGCCATGGCCCCTCCTGCCCGCCAAGGAGTGTCTCCTGGATGCCCCACCCCTGCTAGCATAGGCACTGGCCCCAGTACTGCCAGCCTAGCCATGCAGCTCTCCCCTGCCCCCTTCCCCCACTGGAAGTGGCAGCCATCTTCCCCCCGCCCCCCTGCCCTGCCGCAGCTCATGACCCTTTGAAATATCCTTGCAACCCACTTTTGGGTCGCAACCCACAGGTTGAGAAACGCTGGTATAGAGCATCTGACTATCTGGAACTCCAGTGAGTAATTTGTCTTCGGCAATTTACTCAAGTGTAAAATGCCTTGTCTGCACTACTAAGAAATGATTAATGAAAGTGGCTAGCGCTGCTCAAGCTGAATGAGAGAAGTCCTAGCACAGACTGCAATCTACAGCCCAAACCTTTTTTTTTTTAAGCACTGAGGCAAACTTTTAATAAAAATGGGTCTTGTTCCTGGGCCATCCTACTTATGCCAACTCTATATTAGATGACTAGTTTTGGGTAGCAGTGGGATTTTTTAGTAAGATTCTCTAGCATAACTATGGTTTTACTAGAAGATGTTACACTTTTTTCCTGAAATCAGGCTTAAGGCATGTCTACACTGCAGTGACAGCCTGCCTTAGCTGGGACCCTCTCCCCCCTGCAATCATGATCCACCCTGCCCACTCTAATCCAGAAATATGCCAGTGAGGTTACTGCAGGGCTGTTCCTAGTGGCTGCTCTCAAGCAAGGCACAGGCCAAGATCTTCATGGGTCCATTTTCACGTTTGGAATTGTATGAGCAAGAGGTGATGGCAAGGACAGACTAGGACTGATGTGCTTTGGCACACCACCACCATGGCTTGGATATGCCCTTAGGACTATGAATTTTGAGCAACTACCAGTTCAAACCTGCTTAGCAGAGTTCCCCTTTTATCTCACCTGGAAACCAGTTAATTAAAAACTTCTCTTTGGAGCCTCATCTTTTGTGGGGCACAGGCTGCCTAAGAAATGAATCCAAACAGAGGCAAGAAACATTTCCCCAACAATATCACCCATTTGCTTATGGTGCCTGTTTTCTAAGTGACAGAGGCAACATGAGAGCTAGCGGATACCATAAGGGTTGTCCTTTCAACTGTGGATTGTGCCTTCTAAAAATAATATCTTGCTGGGATCCTATGACCCCAGCTGACTTCATGCCTCTGGGGCAGGTGGCTGGACTTGATGATCTTCTGAGGTCCCTTCCAGCCCTAATGTCTATGAGATCTATAAAATATTCTTCTACATGTATTCTAAATTACTACAATTACCATTCATAGCCCTAGGCTTTGTTTTGTGCTGAGATCTCTGCTGTAGAGGCTATGTAATACGTGGGTATTTGGAGAAAAGAAAGGCAATGTATTGAAGCTTTTTCATTGGAAAGCATGGTGAAAAGGTCCCAGGTTTTGTACTTGTCTTAACTTCTTCCCTACTACATCTGCTCCTACACTCACTATTTGAGTTGAAGAGACTTTGTGCCAGGTCTACTGAAGTCCTAATGCATGACATTTACACTTCTACATCAACATTTTGCTGAGGAGCAGAGCACAGCAACCTCTGAAATTTCCTGCTTTCTAATCAGGCTCATGCGATGCAGATGGCAAATTTAGTGGTAAAGCCATGGAGAAGAAAGGGGACGGCATGGAGACTCCTCTCTGACAATGGCCATCACCAGGTGTTAATAACTAAAAGAGGGAATTTTCTCTTGACTGCTTGTATTAGCTTATGCCTTGAAGCAACAGGATCTCAAACCCTGGCATTTTTTTTTCACCCTAACCAATTACCGTGGATGCTCTCACAGCCCACTTAAGGGACAGGCTGATACCCTTCCCTTAGCACTGTCTGATACTGTGAGCATGTACCATAAAGAATCCAGTTCTTGTTTTGAATCCTGCTGTGCTCTTGGCATCAATGCCACCCAGCAGCAATGAGTTCCATTAATTAATGACACGTTGCATAAGTCTTTCCAATGTAAATGCCTTACTGTTCAATTTAGTTGAATATCTTTTTGTTCATATATAATAAAAAGGGTAAAGAAAAGCATTTGCTTTACTTGTTCTATACCAGGGGCTCCCAAACTGTGATAAGTGTATCCCTGGGGGTATGCAAGACATCTCTGAAGGGTATGCAGGAGAAATTGTGTAATGGTAGGTTTAATTTCCATTATAATAATAATAATTGGCATTTAAGGAGTTAAAATATAAAACGTATATTGGTAGGGGTATGTGGGTAGCTGATAAATCTGGAAGGGGGTATGCAATAAGAAAAAGTTTGGGAATCTCTGTTCTATACCATTTATTATTTTGTAGGCATCATCTACCCTTGCCAATTGATCCTTTAAAACCTGAAGACTGAAGTTAAATAAAACATGCAGGCACTAGGATGAGCAAATAAACCGAAAAAGGCATAGTTGTCATTAGTCTGGTCATCAGCAGACATGCTGCAGTAGTTCAATTTAGCATCTCCTAGGCCAGGATAGAAAAGTATTTGCTCAGGCTCTGACTTCATCTTTAATCAGTTCCATAAAGCTGCACCCCAGAAGCTCACTTGCCCAACATGACCCTGCTGTTCTGGGGAAATCTGACTCTCTTTCTCTTTAGTCCCCAAATTTGCTTTATTTCTTCAGGGAAATGAGGGCTTGACATAACTTATTGTTTTTGCAGAAACAAAACATACTGGTCTGGATCCCTGCCAGATTCTCTGTAAACCTTGTTCTTGTAAACTCGTGTGACCTTTTGAGTTCCCATATCTGGCAGTGGCCCAGCCAAGGCTCAAAGAGGGCTGCTTCATTCATGCTTGCAATAAATAAAGAAAGTAGGGGGAGAGGACTTTGAAGTAAATCTACAGGATTAAGGACTCAGTCTAGGGAATGTGACATTAAAATGCAAGGTAGCACTTCACAGCAGGCACACGGTGAGCTCAACAAGCAGTACCTACAGCCCCTGGAGACTGCCCAGAATTTCCCAGGCTCTACAGAACATGATGCTGCTTGCAAGGATACTGTCATGTACAGACATGGAGCAAGGCATCGGGCAGGGATCTGTGTGCATTTCAGGTTGGCAATAAATCTCATGAGTTTATTTTGTCTGCCCTTGCGGTAGGCAATAGTGCTGTTTACCCACTGTCAGACTGCTGCTTCACCACACTGAGCTCACAGCCCTTCTCTGAAGACTGGTGTAGTCATGCAAGCCCAGATCCAAAAAAGCACTCAGGCCCCTAGAGAGGGACTCACGAGGAATTTAGCTGCCAGTGTCCAAGAGCGCAGTCCACCATAGGCCTGGCTACTCTCTTCCACAGGATTCAAATTACATTTTGACTCTTGGGG
>NW_005843093.1:0-239 GCF_000455745.1 Alligator sinensis
CTGGAGGCTGCAGTGTGTGGAAGAGCAGGGAGAAGGGAGACTCACAATCCCACAGCTCTTCCTAACAGACCTCCACAGGCACGAGGCTGGAGATGAGCCCAGCGCCGGTGGAGATCACAGCGCTGCATCCGAGCCGGCAGGGACATCGCTCCCGGAGGAGAAGCTGCCGCGATGTTGGCGCTGTGTCACATCCACATTTTCAGGGGGGAAGCAGGGAAACGCACAGCACGGACATGGGC
>NW_005843093.1:1171-11119 GCF_000455745.1 Alligator sinensis
CTACCCCCGCCCCCCGCCTGCTCAATGTGGTTGTGCTGCGGGAGTGCGCAGCGCCCGCTCGTCATCCGCCTGCGCCCACTCTGCGCGCGCATCGCCGCGGCCCCAACCCCGCCCCCCGCCTGCTCAATGTGGTTGTGCTGCGGGAGTGCGCAGCGCCCGCTCGTGCTGTGCGTTTCCGTGGCCTGCGAGGCTGGGCCGCGCACGGCCGCCCGAGCCCCTGTAGGGCTCCGTGGGGCACCGGGCATTGTCCGCGCAGGAGTCATCAAAATGCAGGACCTGCTGCCTGAGATCGGGGCCAGGCGCCGGGAGCTGTCAGCCGCGGGGCTGCTGGGCTCGGGATCGAGGGGGCGAGTCGGCAGTGAAGCAAAGGCAAATGTACCGATAGTTCAGCATACAGCAGGGAACAGGACCATTCCTGACAGACGGACAGCACAGGCGTCAAGAGCTAGCCGTGACTGGTGACAGCAGACAGACAGAATGACAAAGGGTTCCCACGTGGGGCCGGCAACTCACCTGCAGCCCCTCCGCCAGGTGTGCGCCAAGTTGCTGCAGGAAGTCAGGCGTCCCCGATCAAGGGGTCACCGGGAAGGTCCCTAGGTGAGGATCCGACCCTCGCTCGCACTGGGAGTGCGGGGTCCAGGCCTGGTCCAGCCACGCTCCTCCCGTCCCGTCCCGTGCTCCTAACAGGTCACTTGACATACGTGCTCCTTTATGCCTGATTTTGCGCTAATCTGTTAGCTCAGAGCCGCTTATAATCTTGCCCGAGAGCTGTTGCCCTATGGGATGAGAAGGTGTCAGAAATGATCATACAAGACGGCTGCCTAAACTTGGACTCGCCCAATAAGCATTCGCATCACATCACTTTGGGGTTTGAGATGAGCGTTTACTCCGCCCAAGTTCAACCCCTTGGTTTCTTCCTCTTTCTCAGCTCCTCCCCGGATTTACGAAAGGTGCTAATTATATTTTGTGGCCAGGGTTTGTCGTTAGGGCTGAACCTTCAGCAAGAGCCGTTAGATTAGCTGATGTTTGCACTTTTATTTCTGGGGCTCAGCTAGTCTCGTGATCAGTGCAGACAGAGTTAGCTTCAACACTTTGGTTAAACTTATGACAGACAAGTTACATTTGCAGGTTACATCCTTGCAAGCTTTGCATTAGCGAATATTAACTGACAGACGATTACCAGATGTTTCCAAGAGCATATATTTATTGATTTAACCCCTCTGGTTCTGGCTGTCACAATCCACCCCTTGCTTCTTGGAGCATCTGCAATTGTTTTACAAATATGACTCCTGCCAGGTGACATAAGTAACATTAGTACAAGCAACAGCAGTTATTCTGGCATAAACACGAGGCCCAATTTTATAACAACAATATCTAAGGATTACATGGAATAATATTGGTCCTATGATTAAACCTATTACTACTGCAAACCAAGGAAAGGGAGCGCCTTTAGTGAAGGTATACATTGTACAGTACAGGCTACTTCACACCACTTACACAGCGGGGGAATGTTAGTAGCACACTTAATAATTCGCCCTCCCTCTTGGGCTATGAGGGCAAGTTGTTTATCGTTTTGGGCATTTTCAAACAAAATTTTGATGTTGGCCGCTACTTTATTCTGCCCTTTTAGTTGGGGCGTGTCTACATCTTGAACCCAGGATTTTGGAAGACTTAGGTTAAGGGTGAAACTTTCTAGTTGGGTCTTTGGCCACATTAAAGTAGCTTCCTGGCCTTGGACATTTAAAGTAGCTGATGCTCCTTGGAGGTCCAAAACGTGCCGTTGGGATAGTACAAGCGGCCAGAACCTTCCCAACAAACCCGCTGAGCTAGGGTAATATAGGGAGCCGCTGGTAGGGGTGTGACACAAACCATGTCGAGGGGACTGTCGGGGCACCCCCTCCCCAAAGTTCCCAAGCCTATTAGAATGCCATGTACAGGGTACACCGGGGATTGAGCTAAATACTTGGGGCCTTCTGGGGTTATAATTTCCCAAATGGGACGATGTAAGTCCCAGGCCCACGTACATCCTCCCCCCAGCCCTGTTGTTAAAAGGTGGGCAGTGGACCATGTGCCATTTGCTACCCCCGGTACGACCATGAAGCATTTTATTTTGCTACACCCCTCCCATCGTGCACTCCGTGTGTCTCGGTAGACTAACCATTGGGCTAAAGCTGGGGGTAGTCCATGGTGCTCTAAGCGAGCAGGCCTTTCTTTGTGTTTGAGATCTCTCACCACCTGGGAGAAGTGAAAGTTAAGTGAAAGCTGCACTTGGGCACACGCAGTGCTCCAAGTTTAATTAGCATCGGCTTGAAAGGCTGCATGCATTAACAGGTAACTTATTTGTGCAGCTTCTCAGCCAATGGTTGCTACTAACTCATCAGCGTACTCTAGGGCCATGTTATCAATCATACCCCCTTTAGTGAGAAAACCTATGGCTTGTCGTATATCCATGATCCCTTGGGTGTTTTTCTGAGATGTATCTATGTTCCAAACTCCCATGGCTGAATTAAGCCCGTTCCACACGTGGTCTAGGGTACCTCTTTTTTTTCGGGCACTTGGAGGCTGCTGGGCTGCGGGTTGGAAAACAGTTGGCCAAGTCCAGTGCAACATTTTTTCTGCCAACCAGGCGCTGGCAGAGCAGTTGGGGATTGCTGTTCTGATAAACCATTGCTCAGAGTCAAAGGTGATACGGGCATTAAACAGGGAGGCACTAAGGAGAACTGGAGCATTAGACAAGCGAGGTAATGGATACACCTGTGGTGGCTCCTTTCGGATTAACAATGTGCATCCCTGCTTGATGCAAAAAACGGGCAAGGGTTCTTCTGTTTGGGTGCTTAACCATTTCCCTTCTTGTCTCTGGGATTGGTAAACTTCCCAGTGGGGTTGGTCTATCTACTGGAGTGAGTCTCCATCTGCGTACTTGAACGCACACTGCCCAGGTGTGACTATGGCATGGGTATCTTGCAAAAATGATTCTGGCACGGTGCCCCCCGTGGGTTCAGCTAGTTGTTCTGGGTTGCCCACGGCTGTGCCCTGCAGACTTTCCCAGACTGTTTGGCGATATGCGGCTATGACACATTCAGTTCCGTGAGCGAGCCCCCCTTCATCCCTATGGCGGAACCACAAAATACCCGGAACATGGGACGTGTTGGCTCCCCATTCAATGGACTTGACAGCATAAGAGCTGTTTTTAAACCACAGCTCCCCTGTTTATTGAAGCTGGTCCGAAGCTGTCTCCACTTGGAATAAAGCAGCTGACAAGCAATTTGTGCATCGATCCACTGGCTCCCTAGTTTTGGGAACCGCCGGAGCTATTGTTTCCCATGGAAGTGGGGTCGGAGGGTTTGGTCGCCTCCTTGGGCTCCGGGTGGTTGTAGAATCTCGAGCTGCAGGCAGGGTTGTGGCAGCGGTCACGTCGGGACCCGGGGTGGGCAGCACACCTGCAGGCAGAATATAACAGCACAAGAGCCATTGGAAGAAACCACAACAATCTCCCCGTCCCACGCTCATTTTTCCCGATCCTGGCATATGGGAGGAAACCAAGCAACCACCCTGTCCCACAGTAACATTGACAGATTCCCCCTTGCCAGCCCACAATCCATTGTCGGCGACTGAAAGGCCAGTTTCGCACTTCTTTGATTGCAGCTGGGCGCTCCCAGTATCCCAGCATGTCTGAGGCCTTGGCAGTGGGTGCGATCTGGGGCACGGGAGCACATGAATGCCCCACAGTAATCAAACAGTAGCGAACGACCAGCAGCCCCGTCATAATGGCATTTCACCCCTTCATTGCTGGATGAGGGTGGCGGCGTTGCTCTGGAGCAGGGTGATGACTCCAGAGCGCCCTGAGGCCGCTATGGCTGTGCCCGTGGATGGACCCAATCTGCAGGAACAAGGAAAGATGGAGTCTGGCTCCCGTTAGATGGATCTGACCTTGACACCCACCATGAGTTATGTGTGTCCCATACCATTAGCACCCCTTCCCATTTGTCCCCCTGCGGATGCCTAACTACTACCTGGTCTCCCGCCTGGACTTTCCCCCAGCCACCCCTTGGCCGTTCCACTGCCGGCTCGTGGGGCCCACCCCAGCCGAAGGCTTGCTGCATGAGGCTTCCTCCGGCATGGGGCCGATTGTTGGCCCAGTTGACTGAGCGATCCAGGTACAGGTCCCAGTCCTTGAGGGCCGAACCAGTGGCCATTCGCAGCTAACTACTACCTGGTCTCCCGCCTGGACTTTCCCCCAGCCACCCCTTGGCCGTTCCACTGCCGGCTCGTGGGGCCCACCCCAGCCGAAGGCTTGCTGCATGAGGCTTCCTCCGGCATGGGGCCGATTGTTGGCCCAGTTGACTGAGCGATCCAGGTACAGGTCCCAGTCCTTGAGGGCCGAACCAGTGGCCATTCGCAGGTTGCACTTTAAGATACCATTGGCTCGTTCTACCAGTCCATTAGATTGCAGGTGATAGGGAATGTGATAGGTCCACAGCACATGATGTTTCGCGGCCCACTCATAGACAAGATGGTTGCAAAAATGTGAGCCGTTGTCACTTTGCGGCTCCACGGGGGGGTGGGTAGATGGCTAGCAGGTCTTCCAGTGCTGCACAGGTGTCCTGTGCCGTGGCCTGAGTGGAGACCCGGGCGAACGTCATTCCAGTGACTGCTTCCACTGCTACAAACACATACTGTCGCTTTCTGGGGGTGCGGGGGAGCGGGCCTATAAAGTCACATTGCCAAACTTGCCATATTACCTTTCCATCGCGTAACGACAAAGGGGTAGTCGAGATGGGGGTTAGTCAGGCCTTGACTTCCTGACAGGTGATGCAGGAGTTGACCAATTCCTGCGCTTCCCTTTTAGTTAGGTGAATGCCGCAGGTGGCTGCTAGGCGAGCAGTGCCATCGCGGCCAGGGTGCCCATGCTGCCGATGCAGCCTTTCTGCAGCTAGCACTCCAGGGGGCTGCTGGAAGGGCCGGGCGCCTTCTCTGGGGGTGGCTGAGCCTCTGCTTCAGCAACAAGGGCTTCTGTGCTGTCTTTGGCTAGCTCGTCCACTTGCACGTTCCACTTTGCTTCAGGCCCTTCAGCTCTTTTGCTCCCATGCACTGCACTAACATGTCGTATGTGTAAGGGAAGGCCTCCCTGTGCCATTTCCCACAAAGCCTCCCACTCTTCACAGCTCCAAATGTCTCTGCCTCACCTTGTGAAGTTTTCCTTTTTCCACAGGGGTAGCCACTTGGTGCAACCCTCTACTACCATCCATGAATCACAGTAGATATACATGGGTTTTGTATAGCCTGACCCTAGTAACAGTTCAAAGTTGGCCATGTCGACTACAGCAGCCAGCTCGGCGTACTGCGCACTTTGACCATTTCCCTCCATTACAAGTTGCTTACCATCTCGAACCCGAATGGCAGCACTCCTCCAGGTGCGACCTTTGGCTGAGCTGTCGGTAAACTAGACCTCTGCGTCTTCTGATGTTTCCATGGCGGGTGAAAAGGGAGGTGCTCCCTTGATGGGAGATGGCTCGTCAGAGCTGGCTGCGTCTGGGTATATGTTAACCGTGCTTTCTGTGACTTTTTCCACTAGTGCTGGATGCCCCTTTGGGGTTACCCGCTGAGCCTAACTTAAGATATAATAGATCCATTTTTGCACTGTTGTTTCTTGGGCCCTCCCTCCGGGCGGGAGGTGTCGGTCAGACAATGCCATTCCCAGGATGGGTACCGGGGTGGTTATGCCAGTGGGTAGCTCCCCTCTCAGGGCCTCTGTGGCTGCTAAAGCTGCGGCTGCTGCACACAGCATTTGTTCCAGCAGGGTGTATCGGACTTCAGCCCCTTTCCAGCCTCGGCTCCAAAACCCAAGGGGCTTTCCCTCTGCCTTAGGTGTATCCCTCTGCCATAAGCTCCAATGGGGCCCCCCCGCCGGACACGTTTACATGGAGCCAGAGCTCCCCTTCTGGGCGCCGTCCTGCTAGGGAGGCCTGGGTGATCACTGCCTCCTTGAGGGCCCACATGGCATGTTGGTGCTCGGGGGCCCATTCCCACTGTGCTTTTTTCTTGCATAGATTATACAGAGGCCGGGCCAACACACTAAACTCAGGGACATGCAGGTGCCAGAAGTTAAGCGCTCCCAGCTGGGCTTGCAGCTCTTTTACAGTGTTGGGGCAGGGGTATCTACCAGGCTCTGCAGCTCTTTGACCGGTATGGTGGGTCCACTGCTGCCATTGGATTCCCAGGAATTCACACTGGGGCCCGACTTCTTGGATCTTTTTGCTGGACAGCGTGAATCCAAACGCCTGCACCTTCTCCTCTAGGGACTCAAAAGCAGAAATGGTTAATTCCCGGTCCTGGCCCCCCCACCATGACATCGTCGACATACTGCCAGACATGCACCTTTGGGTGACTCAATTGGACTTCACGGACCACCGCAGCTAGCGCTCCGTGGGCCAAGGTGGGGCTGTGCACCCAACCCTGGGGTAGGACTGTGTAGGTGTACTGCTGTCCTGGCCAGACAAAGGCAAACAAGGGCCAGTGATTTTCATGGATGGGGATAGCAAAGAACATGTCCTTAATGTCTACGGATCTCATCCACTGGGGGCCATAACACGTAATGTTTTCTGTTAGTGCAGGCATGGATGGGACCGCGGCCGTCAGACGGTCAGTGTTGGCATTCAAAGCCCTAAAGTCAATCGTCAATCGCCAATCCCCGTTTGGTTTATGTACTGGCCACACCAGGTTGTTGTATGGAGAATGGGTTTGAATGATGGTTTCATCCTCCAGCTGCCGATTGATGATGTCCTGGATGGGTCGTGTTGCCTCGGGGGGTGTGCGGTATTGAGGTCGGTGTACCCCCTTCGTGGGCGGCGGGGCAAGCGGGGTCATGCAACATCGGGCTACTGCTGTCATCACGTCCTCCTGCTCACCTTCCTGAACCGTGGCACAGCAAAACTGCTAGGTTTCCTGCTTAAAGATAAACCGCTGCCCCTGCAACACGTTTAGTCCCTGTAGGTTCGGCCCTTCCCGGAGCACAACAGTGGCTGCTGTTACTACAGAGCCGTTAGGCAAGGTGAATGCAGGCCGGACCAGATGTCCCGGTCGTCTGGTGCCTCCAACTCCTACACCTGGTAGGGGGTTCCCCACCCCCCTTCCATTCTGCACAGTCCAAAACGCACAGTTGAGCGCTAGTGTCAAGTAGCATGTTGATTGACCTTTTTCTTCCACTTAAACAAAACTTTATAGGCACTTGGATTAAGGGGCCAATATTATTCTCTGTTACCAGTCCCCAATCCTCTATTGCCCCCATGATGGCCCCTTGCCCGGGGGGCTGGGTCAGCCGGGCCTCCTACCGCTGGGGGTTGGGGTGCCGAGGGGTCTGTCTTCTGTCTATTTACCATAAACCTGTGCGCCTTTCCAGGTGGGAGATGCATCACCACAAGGGCTCTTTTCCATATACTGGCCAATGTATAATATATAAATCCTTCAATCATTTGGACAGCAACAGACAGACCTACCTTGTACTCTACCATGGCTACCCAGGCAACACTCTACCACTGCTGAGACAAATTTCGTTTTTTGTTGAGTTTTTTTAGGTTTAGGAAAGCATTTATTCTGCAGGTTATTGTTTCCTTTAAAACAACGGTTAATGCAGTTTCTCACACATCTGATATGCTGGTGTTATAAAGATCATTTAAATACAAACTTTTTAAAATTTTTAGCAGCCTTAAAAACATTTCATCAGTTGATTTGCTAAAAATACACACACTACCTTTTAATAAATGCCATTTTCCTAAACAAGCAAATGTGCAACTTTCATATGAATTGCTGCCCTTTGTTTCACATATTAGAATAACTTTTTGATCCAAGCTGGATGGAAGAGTCCTGGCCTGGGATCCAGAGAGAGGTTCAATTTTTAGAGGGGGTATTAGCAACAGTTTTTATATCTTTATGATATTCATACACAGTTCAACCTTTGACAGTTTCAACCAAACAAAGAACCGAATAACACAAAACAGACAAGACAATTTTTGTTGTAGTGGTAAAGCCATCGCTTAGGTGAGGAAGGTGCTGTTGATGGTAAAAAGGCCTCTCGGTTTATCAGTCACCTTTGCTACGAGATTGAATTTTACACTACAATTTCTGCAAAAGAAAATAAACATGCACAGACCCATCGAGGAAAACTCCTCGCAGTAAAATCATATTTACAGTGCTGACCTGTGCAGGCAATGTACATATTACTGGAGTTCAGGGGGGCGAGGATTTATATACACACACATTGAATGACAAGGATTATTTATATCTATGTTATTGTTTTCAATGGCCCATTGCACCATTTGCACAACTGGAATTGGAACAGTTACAATTTTTGTAAAATATAAAATCATGGGATGCTAATACCCTTGTTTTAACCACCTTACCATTTTAAAAAATGCGGGGGGGGGGCAGTTAGAGGAACAATTTCTCCCTTCAAATTTTTACGTAGAAAGGTTTTTTCACGTTCTTATTGCTGGACATTGTAAAATCTTTAGGCTACTTAGATAAAACAATACTGTTGTTCCCATGAATATGAATTAAAGCTTGCTTAACAACTATTCTCCAACCATTTGGGTTGGTCTAATACAAGATATCAAATTCACCCAAGGAACCTTGTCTGCCTATATCCTTAGACCAACACGGCTACAACCTAAACCCCTGCTAAAATTACACCGGCACTTTTGTGCCATGGAAATAGAAAACAAAACAAAATAAAAACTGCATTAGCCAAATTCAATATTGAAAATCATTTTACCCCTCCTGCTATAGCTGCTCCAATTTCAGAGTACTTTGTGACAACAGGGGCTGCAATAGCTGTTACTGTATTCACAGCTCTGAAGTTTATTGCCAGCCTCCGGGGGTTTTTTGCCCGCCATCAGAAGAAACCAAACTGGGGAGACGCGCACACTGGGCATCCGTGCTACCGCTGCCTGACTTAGCGTGAAGGGGTGAGAGGGCAGGGAATGAAAGGAAGCAGCGTGGCTGGCTGGCAGGTGGAGCTGGAGACCGGAGGGGAGGAGAAGCGATCACCACACTTCCGGAGCAGCCTCTCGCTCCGGGTTGGAGGACGGAGGCTGCTCAGAGGTATTTCCGGCCCCGGAGGGGCGGACGGCGTGGCTTCACTGCGAGCTGCAGGCAAGTAGGGTGGCGTAAAGGGGAGGTTGGAGCCCCGCAGAAGAAAACAGGGATCGAGACCCGGTAGGATCACTTTGGGCATTGCCTCAGTAAAGTCGTGGCAGGAGAGAAAACACAAGACCAAGTTCCTGGCAGAAGTCAAGGTCCACCCCGTCACCGCCTGTAGGTAGACAGCTCAGGGCCGTGGCAGCGACGCTCGTCACAAAGGCCTTCTGGGGAGGCGGCGGATCTTCTTAGGTGTTCGGGTGCAGCCTCGACAGGCCTCGTTTCTGCCTGGCCTTAGCTGTACGTGTGGCCAAATGCGCGTCAGCGCGGAGACCGGAGCGGCGGCGGCTTCTGAGCTGAAACGCATAGCAGAGCTTTGGTGCACAAGCGCGCGCACGCGCCGCCGGCGTGCTCCGCGTCACCACGTGTACAGCGCAGTGCGCGTCAGCTCGCACGCGGATGAAGGGAGTCTGCTCCGCAGCCGCGAACCTCCTGAGGGTCGCAGGCCGGAAAAGCACGTGTGTGAACGCTGCTGCAGCGCTGGGGCCTGAGCTCCCGGCCCGGGCACACCGCGGAGCGGCGCAGACACGAGCACGAGGCCGTCTGGCGGGTCCAGGGCTGCTCCGGGCTCGTCTGTCTGTCCGCTCCCCCGCGTGGGTCGTTGGGGGGGCGCTCAGCCCTGCCCTGTCCTGCCCCGGGAGCGCGGCACGACCCGCTGCTGCGGTCAGCGGTGCTCGGGGCGGCGGGGAAAGGAACCGGCCCCCGCCGCTCACACGCGGCCCCGCGGGGGCGGGGGGGGCCGACACCAGGGCG
>NW_005843093.1:11502-12425 GCF_000455745.1 Alligator sinensis
GCTCCCTCGCCCCCTGCCCCCCCTCCCACCGCCCCACTCCTCCCCTCCCCTCCCCCTGGGGCCTCCATGCACCCCACTCTTCCCCCACACGCATCCCTGCAGGGAGCTGCTCCAGCCTTTCCCGCTGTATTCACGGCCGGGTGCTTGTGTGCGGGAGCACGAGTGCCTTGGTGCCCCTGCGTCCCGCTCCCACCAGCCTCTTGCACACCTGCACGCTGCCCGCCTGCGCAGGGAAAGCACGGGTTCCCGTCCCTCTAGACACTGTGAACTTGGGACAAACGCTGTCCCGGGTCATGCCGCCGGGGACCGGGATCTGCGGTTCCTATTTGGGCGCTGTCCCACCCAATCAGGGAGCGGGGGTGACCCTAACTGCAGGGCGGGGGCAGGAGGGAGCAGGTGTGGTGCTGCCAGAGGGTGCAGGGAGCTGGGGTTGCACCATTTCTCCAGCCTGCCCGGTGCCCGCATCCTGCGCTGGGGCCAGAGGGGAAGTGAGCACGGTCCTGAGACCGCGCGGAGTGCGGGGCAGTCGGGGGCATCAGGGCTGAACAGACCTCGGGCAGAGTCATGGTCTCGGGTCTTCAATCCATGGACAGATTTCCTGTCTCCTTTCCCACAGGCCTTGAAGACTGGACACTGCCGACAACACCGTGCATGAGCGCGGGGCAGCGAGAGCCCAGGCCCCGGCCAGTGAGATCCCTGCTGGGGAGACGTGGCTGCTGCGCGGGAGCCAGTGGCAGCCGTGGGCCTCCCCTTCCCGGCGGGAGCTGGAGGAGCAGGACCCAGGAGGCGTGCAGGCAGGAGGGGCTGAGGGTGCAGAAGTCCCTCGTGTCGTCCAGACCGGAGCCGGTCCAGCACCAAGAGCGCTGGGGGCAGGACGCGATGCAGGCCATGCAGCCCCCTTGCGAGGCCGAGCTGCCCTCCGC
>NW_005843093.1:12642-16249 GCF_000455745.1 Alligator sinensis
CACATGGCGACCTGCGGCCAGGCGGTGGCCCTGGCCGAGGGGTTTCAGCTGGGGCAGGCGGAGGACGAGAAGCTCCAGGTGAGAGCCTTTGTTTGGTGCCATCTGCACCTCCACGTGTCGGGGGATGTTCCCCCCCAGATCCCGGCTCCCCAGTGACACATTGATCTCGTCCCCAGGTCACAGTGCGAGTGAAAATCAAGGAGGTGTCCTCAGACAAGATGCAGCCCCCGGGGGCCATGCTGGAGTGTGCCAATTTCCAGATGCAGCAGCCAAAGGCTCATCATGAGGACAGGCCTGCTGTGAAGGCAAGAGAGAAAAAAACCCAAGGGCCTGAGGATGAGCCACCTCATGTCCGCAAACAGGAGCCCCCCAAGGTGATTGACCCTCAGATGCCACAATCCATGTTCTCTGGCTCAGTGACGATGTGGTGTGCATCGAGGAGGGAGCAGTGTTTGTATCAGGCTCCGTTGCAAGGCCTGGTGTCTTGGTGAGAATGGGAGTTAGGTAGCCTGTTGCTTGAGAGAGGCTGTTTGAGGTTGGGGGGCTGCGTGGTAGCCAGGACATGTCCGTGCCCCATAGGACACTGAATTGGCCCTCCTTTGCCAGGTGGGGGTGGGGGTCATTAATGGTGTGTCCTGGCTGGCGAGGACTCAGTGGGGCCAGGCAGGGAAGCTCGATGCTGCTGCTGCGATCCAAGCACCGCCATGGTGAGTCACCCCCTGCCCACACAGCAGCAGCGGGAAGCACAAGTCTGCGCCACAACCCCCCCGCTGTGGGCAAGGGCGCCTCGCCATGGTGGCACTCGGCTCGTGGCACCACCACCAAGCTGTCCCACCCTGCTCTGTCCTGCCACGCCGCGTCCTGCTCCCTGCCATGGAGGCCTCAGGAGGCGGGCAGCAGAGCGGGGAGCCTGAGCCCACAGCTGGCAGCCCTTGCCCACCCCACAGTGTGCTGTGCTGCAGTAGCCAGCACCTCCCACGGGCAGTTGCTGAGCAGACAGGGTGCTGTGGACCTGGTCCCTGGCCCCGTAGCCCTGGCAGCTGGGGGCTCCCTCTGGCAGGGCTGAGCTGGGCTGGGCAAAGGGCTGTGGATGGGGACTGAGGGTACCAGCAGGGGGGGCAGGGCTGTGCATGGGGAGTGAGGGGCACCAGCAGGGCCAAGGGGCTGTGTGGGGGAGTGTGGGGCACCAGTAGGGGTGGAGGGTGGGTATGGGTTGGTAGCTAATGTTTTTTAAATGAGAAAATTTGCAATTTTTAAACAGAAAGACCAGGATCCCTCCATATCATGTGTCAGGTGAAAGGTGAATAGTGGGAATGTTGTACCCCTGCCGGTCATGGCTAGGCTTGGGAAGAGTTAGTGCTGACAGTGTGAGTGCAGACAGGGCCGTGGGGGCTGGGGGCAGGAGACACTGATGCTGGAACGCTTGTGCCTGCAGCTCCGGGAGGTGTTTGAGGACGTGGCAGTGTATTTCACACGGGAGGAGTGGGAGCTGCTGGAAGAGGAAGACAAGGGGCTTTACCGGGAGCAGATGCTGAGGAACCACCAAGCCCTTGTTTCCCTGGGTAAAGCTCTGGTTCTTGCCTCTCCCTGCAGCCATGTGAGCGCTGAAGTGGTGTTGTCTTCTCCCTGGTTTTAATGGTCTCATGCTCATTAACTTTTGGCCGGTGGCTTAAATCCCCTTCTTCCTCATTGCTGTGTCCGTGATCACACCTCTCTCATGTTTCATACGTGTATATGTTCCTTCTTCATTTGATCCAGCTGCCTTCACTAAAGTCTTCCCCTTTGATAACATGATTTCCCTTTGCCTTCTCACCATGATCATATCATCTGCAATTCATTGCGCCTACAAATGCACTAACAGCTGTTCCTTGGGTAGTTATGCTGATTCCTCCCTCTCTTGCCTAGTGTGTCCTGTCCACTAGCATTTAGCAATCTGAGCGTGCTCAGCTCAGTGCTGTCTAAATCCCCTGTCTCCTCCTCTGGATACGACCCCACAGAAGTTAATGGCAGTCTTATCAGTCTCTGCTGCTGCAACACCTGGAACTTGCATTTCCTCAGCTCCTTCTCTAGTGACCTACGTACACGTGATGGGACCCGGATACTTGTAACCCGGAGTCGCTAGACGTTCCTGTCCACGTTCCTCCCTATCATCTTCTTGTCCTTTGACCACAGACTCTGGCTTTGCTGTATTTACTTTGAGACCTGTGCTCTCAAGCTCACCCTGCCATTCTCAAAAGTTTTCTTGTCCTCCTCCTCCTAAAATCTCCCTGCATCTCTCATGCCCATCACTGTGATAAAGTGGAGTGGGCTTGGTGCAGGGCCCAGTTAAAACCAGTTGTCGATTCCAGAAGCTCCTACTACAGGGGCTCGTTTTGGCTTGTGTTCAGGCTTGAGGTACTTACCTTTTACTAGGTCCATTGGCTTGTTTTGTGCTTTTCTTTTCCCTCCATTTCCCCCAAAGGATTACCTTAAAAAAAGGCTGAAATGCTTTTTTTAGCTCAGCACAGACCATCTTGAGCTTTTTAGACTTTTGTGTCATTATATAGGCAATGTCAGATGATATTTGCCCAGTGTAAAAACCTACTTGTTATCACTTATGTTGGCAATCCTCTTGATTTCTGGCTACACTAACATTTTACTCACCTCCTGCCTAGGGACAGCTTCTCTTTAATTACAACCAAGGCATGGCAAGTGAGTTAGGTGGGTGGAGTGCCCTAGACCGGTGGGCTGGCTGCCGTAAGTGACTGTCCCAGAGATGGCCCCGTCACATGTTCATTTTCACGTGTTCACATGCAAGTGTTGTTTGGGTCATTCTCTTTGCAGTCACTTCCCAAAATATACCTTTCAGGCATGAAATACCTACTGGAGACCATGTGTAAATCCTTTTTTCTAGCACTAACAGCAGTGACCATCCTCCTGTGTCCTTGAAGTCCTTAATATTACCCATGAGTTCATTGGATCCATTCCCCAAATCTCAGTTGGTTATTATGCATCGAGTCACAAACATGCTTTAATCACTGCCCAAACAGGATATCAAGGTCCGACACCTGACTTAATCTGCCGCATCAAGCAAGGACAGGTGAAGCTCTGGGTCTGTGATGATAAGGACTATGGAGAAATCTCAAGGTCAAAGGAACCACCACCAGGTGAGTTGTGGCTGTCCCCTCCACCCTACTCCACTCCACAAAATGTTGACCAAGGCTCCAGTATCAATCAGCATTCATAGATTCATAGAAGTCGGGTCAGAAGGGACCTTGTAGATCATCAAGTCCAACCCCCTGCCCTGGGCAGGAGAGAGAACTGGGCTCAAATGACCCCAGCCAGGTAGACATCAAGCCTCCTCTTTAAGACCCCCAGGGTAGAAGCCATCACCACTTCCCTTGGAAGTTGGTTCTAGATCCTAGCCGCCCTGACTGTGAAGTAGTTCCTACAGATGTCTAATCTAAACCTACTCTCTAACAATTTGTGGCCATTATTCTTTGTTACCCTGGGGGGCGCTAGGGGGAAGGGGGTCTGCCCCAAACCCTTCTGGTCCCCCCTAGTGAGTTTATAGACGGTCACCAGATCCCCCCTCAGCCTTCTCTTGTGAAGGCTGAACAGGTTCAGG
>NW_005843093.1:16385-30016 GCF_000455745.1 Alligator sinensis
TAGAGGGGGAGGATCACCTCCTTGGCCCTACTTGAGATGTACCTGTGGATGCACAATAGCCCTGCCGACCGTGACCTCGCATTGTCGGCCCATGTTCATCCTGGAGTCAATGATGACTCCAAGATCTCTTTCTGCCTCCGTGCTCTCCAGAAGGGAGTTTCCCAGCTTATAAGTGTGCTGCTGGTTACTACTGCCCAAGTGCAGCACCCTGCACTTGTCCATATTGAAACCCATCCTATTTTTGTTAGCCCACCCCTGTAACCTGTCCAGGTCTGCTGTAATGTGTCCTTCCCTACTAGTGTGCCCACCTCACCCCAAATCTTGGTATCATCAGCAAATTTGAACAGGTTGCTTTTTACCCCGTTGTCCAAGTCACTAATAAAGAAATTGAACAGTGTGGGCCCAAGGAGCGAGCCCTGGGGGACTCCGCTGCCCACTTCCCCTCAGGTCAAAAAAGACCCATCCACCACTACCTTCTGAGTACGACCCTTCAGCCAGTCTGCAATCCATTTGACTGTGTAGGCATCAATACCACAGTCACCTAGTTTTTTGATGATAATGGGGTGGTCGACAGTGTCAAAGGCCTTCCTGAAGTCCAGAAAGACTACATCCACCGCGACACCTGCACCCAATGCTTTTGTGACCTGATCGTAGAAGACAATCAGGTTGATCTGGCAAGACCTGCCCCTAATGAAACCATGCTGGTTGCCCTTCAGCATCATCTCTGCTGCTGGCCCATCACAAATGTGCTCCTTGATGATCTTCTCAAAGAGTTTCTCCAGGATTGAAGTAAGACTAATGGGCCTATAGCTGCCCGGGTCCTCCCTCTTCCCTTTTTTGAAGATGGGGACCACGTTGGCTTTCTTCCAGTCATCTGGCACTTGGCCAGAGCACCACGAGCGCTCGTAAAGCCGTGCCAGGGGCCCTGCAATAACCCCTGCTAGCTCCCTCAGCACCCTGGGGTGGAGAGCATCTGGACCTGCTGATTTGAACACATCCAGCCCCTCCAGAAGCTCTCTAACCCGGTCCTCAGTGGATGCTTCACAGTGGATGGTAATTGCGTCAGTACTTGCCCTTTGGTGAAGCTGTATCTTAAAAGTTTCTTATCTTTATACCAGAAGTCTACGTGTATAGAACTTAGTGCTTGAGCATTGGGGAGGTTGTTCATATTTCCCTTTTCTCCCACAAAGTTTGACCCCTAGTAGTCAAAACAAACTCATCCTACTAGCCCCCTGGGTGCTTGGGGCTAGGGCATTCCTTCCTTATGGTGGGTTGGGAGGCACTGAAAGATGAATTGACCAATTTGGGTACAGCTCGCCCCCCCCCAGCTCTTGCACGCAAATGAGCTCTGTCACACTCTGCACTACCTTGCGCTCTAACTCATTCCTCTCCCCTTTTGTTTAACAGCCATCTCCAGGGCCCTTTATATCAATTTTCAGCTCCTCCACAAAATGCTTCAGTGTTGCAGGCATCAGTTGTTGGGGGAGCAGCACCATAATGCTCACTTTTACAACTTGCTCAGAACTAGCCTGATTCAGAACTAGTTCTCCCTAAAATCCCTAACAAGGGTACTAAAAGAGGGAAATCAGGACATATTAGGTAGTGACCCCAATTCCCCAACCCCTAGAGATTATCTTGCCCACTGGCTGTAGTTCCCACCTTGATACCGCTAGCTCTTGTCTGGCTCACCAATTGTTACCAATAGGATACTTTTTGCCAGAGACCCCCAAGGATTGGCTGTCTCAGGCCAGGTGGGCACTGTGAGTGTATCAATTTAGTTGCAGGCTGGCTGAGTGCTGCAGCTGTATCAGCCACTGGGCTATTTGGTTTGGGATCAAGGAGGTGGAGTTGGGAGTGAAGCAAAGACAAGTTTCACTTATAACAGCAAAAATAAATTTTACTTATAACAGCAAAATAACAACAAAAATATGTTTAAGCAGCAAAAAATACAGTTTACACGTATAACAGTTAATAAAAAGGTTAAGCTAATAGACAACATAACAATAAATGTTAACAATTAGCAGTGATAATAAAAACAGACAGACAAATTGACAAAGAGTTCCCACTTGGTTAGCAACTTATCGATAGTCCCTCAGTGTCAGGTACACGTCAAGTTGATCCAGTGAAGTCAGGCGTCCCCAATCCACGCGGTCGGAGGGAGTACTGGGGAAGGTCCCTCGGTCAGGATCTGGTCCTCGCTCACACTGGGAGTAAGGAATCTGGGGGCGCAGGACCGCAATGGCCATTCTGTTCCGTCCTTCCTGCTCGTCGCTTAATGTGCGTGTTCCTTTATATCCTGTTTTATGCTAATCTGTTGGTTTTAGAGCCACTCGCAATCTTACTCTACAGTTGTTACTCTATGGGGTTAAAAGGTGTTAGAAATTATTATAATAGGTTACTGCCTAAGCTTAGGTTTACTCAATAAGCAAATCATGCCACATCACTTTGCAGTCTGAGATTAGCATGTTTCCCAACCAAATCTAACCTACCTAGAATTTTTTTAAGATGTGTTAATTATACCTTGTGGTTAGGTTTGTCAATCTTACTGACCTTTAAGCAAAAATTTATTAAATCAGCTAAGTCTTCAGTTTTATTTTTTAGTTCTGCTTTTTGAAACTCATGTTAGTCTTACGATCAGTAAATATAACGTTACGGTTTTACTCCTGACAGACAGGATGCATCTGCAGGAAACAGTTTCATAAGCTTTATTTTAGCTAATATTTATTATGTGCTTTTACCAGATACTCTCAAAAAGCAGATTCCCTTTTTGCTATAAGTTGCTCGTTAACCCTTTTGGTTCTGGCCATCACAATTGGTGCGGCCCCCTCATCTGATTTAGTATCTAGTAAACTTTAATAGTAACTCCTAAATGTTATTACATGTTTCCTCCCTGTAATACGACTTGACGAGTGGCTCCATTAGAGGTTACAGCAGCAAACTCTGGTAGTGGTCCCAGAAATACACCCCGAGGCTGTTCACCCTTGTACCCAGATGCTGCTCGCAGGATTGCAAGAGATCATGGGTAAGCACTGGAGAGGAGTCTCACGAAAGCACTGGGGCTTCTGGAACATGTCAGGCCAATCAGGTGGAGGGCTCAGCACCATCTCCCCCTGGACCACCAGTGCTGTGGGATACAGCAACCCTTTGAGAGCCTCATTTTTCCCTGTAGCAGATCCTTCTGGTCTCAATCTCACCCCATTACAACATGAAGCCATTCAGGAACTGCTGAAAAATCACATGTCCCACATGTTCCTCCCAGCAGAGCCTGAGGTGGTGGGGCTGAGAGCTGGGCCAGAATCCTTGAGAGTCTGACTCCTAACTCCACCGAGTAGGGAAGATGAGACTGGCCCAGGGACCTGGCACTCCCTTACCCCAGGCACTTGGGGTTCTGGCAGGAAAACCTTGTTTTCTGGAGGAAACACAAGTACCGAAGTCCAGGCCTGCTCAGAGGCCCATCCCAGCAGAAGGAATAGCAGTGTTTGCCCCTTGGCAGCAAGGCAGGGACTAATATTGAGTTTCTCTCTCCCGCTCAGGAGGTGCCTGGTTGCTGAGCAGAGCTGAGGAGCAGGGTCCTAAGAAAGGTCCAGCAAACCTGAAGCCACCATGGGCTTCCCCAAGGACTTTGGGTAAGATGGACTTCCTGAGCTTTGTGAAGGACCACTGGCACATGGTTCAAGGGATGCCCCAAAAGCAGAAGGAGAATGTAGCAGTGAACCAGGTCCCGTCTCCAGTTGGGCATGAGAGTGACAAAGGGAAAGAAGCCAAAAAGAGTCCAGGGTGCCGGGAAGAATTTTTGGTGCAGAGAGACCTGAAGAGGGACAAGACAAAGGTGCACTGGAGAGAGAGACGGCATGCGAAACAAGGCAGTGGAAAGGGCCTCAGAGGGAAGCAGGAGCTCACTGCCAAGCCCAAGGGGAGAGCCCACCCCTGCCCTGAGTGCAAGAAAAGCTTTAGCTGCCCCTCGCGCCTGGCTCTGCACAAGAAAAAGCACGCTGGGGAGAAGTCCCACAAAAGTGACAAGAATGAAAAGAGCTTCTCCTACTGTCCCAAACTGGTCCAGCACCAACGTGTCCACACAGCGAACAAATCACATCGGTGCTCAGAGTGTGGGAAGAGTTTCACCCAGTCCTCCAGTCTGGCCCGGCACCAGCTGATCCACACAGGGGAGAAGCCATATCAGTGCTCTGTGTGTGGGAAGAGATTCAGCCACTCCTCCAACCTGGCCCAGCACCACCGCATCCACACAGGAGAAAAGCCACATCAGTGCTCTGTGTGTGGGAAGGGCTTCACATACTCCTCACACCTGGCCCGGCACCGGTTCATCCACACAGGGGAGAAGCCACATCAGTGCTCTCTGTGTGGGAAGGGCTTCACCGACTCCTCAGTCCTGGCCCGGCACCGGTTTGTCCACACAGGGGAGAAGCCACATCAGTGCTCTGTGTGTAGGAAGAGCTTCACCGACTCCTCAGGCCTCGCTCGGCACCGGTTCATCCACGCAGGGGTGAAGCCACATGGGTGCTCTGAGTGTGGGAAGACCTTCACCCACTTCTCCAAACTGGCCCAGCACCAGCGCATCCACACAGGAGAAAAGCCATTTCGTTGCTCTGTGTGTGAGAAGAGCTTCACCTGCTCCTCAGGCCTGGCCCGGCACCGGTTCATCCACACAAGGGAGAAGCCACAACAGTGCTCTGTGCGTGGGAAGACCTCCACCCAATCCTCCCATCTGGCCGAGCACCCATCCAAACACCTCAAACAGACGACATCCCAGATGCAAAGATCATCTCATCTCCTCCCCCAGCATCAGCCTTGAAACCTGTGCATACCACATCCTTCTCTAAAAGCAGTCAGCTCTCCCATGGGACAAAGCAGTACCTTCATGATGGGGCGCTCTCCCCAAGACAACTGACTTCAAATGACACCCAGGGACTTCCCTTGGTGCCCTCCCAGCTTTGTCCTTTCATCTGGTCCCAGGGTTGTAGTATATGAGGCTTTTGAATTGCAGGAAGGACATATATGACTGAGGAAACATTCCCTGCCCTTCACCCTGACCTCACCTTTCCTCACCACCCCGCCGGATCCCTCCCTCAGGCCCTCCCATGCACAGTGGGGTCTGCAAGGAGCTGCTACTGCCACCCTTGAGCCTTTTTGGCCTTTTTTGCTTTTTAGCCTCTGCAGAACTGTGCACCACGGGGCGCGTGCTGCTTCCCTCCCCTCCCCTCCCCTCCTTTCATTGCGTGCTTTCTCATGCTACTAAAGCCCCAGAATTGAACATGGTACCTTGTGATTGGTGTCTGTGTCTTCTCCAGAGCTGTGCAATGAGAATAGACTAAGGCCTACGGCCCTTTCTAGGGCAGATCTCTGTGACCTCCCAGCCCCTTCTCTTCCCAAAGGATTCACTGTTATGTGGAGCTTGTTGCTAACCCTCAAGAGCAGGAGTTGGCCCCACTTGAGGCCTCATTCCCCTGTCTGCTGTGCAGCAAGGACCTTGCCCTTTTGACGGAAAGTCTGGGGAGGGGGTGCTAGAGTCCCTTTTCTGAGTGCCGTGGGGTAGCAGGGGTGGAGGAGGTGCAGCCTGTGGCCGGCCCTGCCCCTCCTGTGGAAGGAGGGGAAGTATGAAGCCATCCTCTGGGTGAAGTGCAGCACCTTGTCGTCTCCCATTGGGAATACTGAGGCCTTCCTCCTAGTGCCAAAGTTGTTTGGCTCCATGATGGTCCTGGGGACACATGTACTGCTGTGCAGATGTCTCAGGGACACCTTCAACTCCCAGGGCACTGGCCCCTGGCAGGGGGAGTTTGGCTGTCCTCTGGGGAGGAAGGAGTGCAGGGAGGGAGACCTTTGCCCTCCCTGGGAGCCCTTGAGTTGTTCCAGTCTGCACAAGCCAGGGAAGCATGGGCAGACAGGTAGCTTGGCTGCACCCTAGAGCTGCCCACTGAGAGAGATGCCCAGGGCCGTCCCCAGTCCCGGCAGCAAGGGGTGGCGGGGGGCATGAGCCATAGACCCCAGCCCCTTGTGCTGGGGGCAGAGGTCAGAGACAACATCCCACAAAGCACAATCATTGCACCAGAGGCTTCAGCAGAACTCTGTTCCCGTGCGACAGGAGCAGGATACAAACTTTTACGCCAGCCCTGGTCGTGAGCAGAGGCAGCAGTGGGGAGCAAAGCCTTTGCCAGAGGGGCTGGGGTGGGGCACGGGGGGTGGGCTGCTCTAGGGCCTGGTGTTGCTGCCCCTGTCCACGAATGCCCCATATGTTGTCCTCACTGGTGGCTTTGGCATCACTGTTTGGAGTACAGGGGCTGGGGCTTTTCTGCCTCTTGCCAGCTCCCTTGGATGGAGAGAAGGAGGGTGCTGGGGGCTGCAGGACTCCGTGAGGTTGGTGGGCAACAGGAGCGGTGCAGTGGCTAGGGGAAGCCCTCCCCTCCTTCACCTCATGGACGGGACTTGTCTCTTCTTGGAGGTACATCGCTGCTGGTTTCTGCTCCGTCCTTCATGACCCCCTCTGGCCTCTGGGACATCGTCTCTATGGGCTTCCTTGCCCCTGCCTTGGCCAGAGTGAGCGGTGTCTGGTTGTGCACAATTCGTTGCAGTCTCAGTCACAAGCTCAAACGTGTCTTGCAAATGCCTTTTAAATTTGTGAATTTCCTTTTAAAATCTTCTGACAGAAATGTGAAAAGGGAAAACTCATGGTAGTAATACCAGTTTCACATTTCCCCCCAAAAGAGAGATCTTTGGTTTAAAACCAAAAATTCAAACACCAGCAACACACAGTGCTTCAGTGAAAAACTAAATTGCAAAAAAAACACACCACCCAAATGAATATATATATTACACTAGATCTTTTGTTTTGGTTTCAGATTTTGGAGAATGCTGCACCTTTTAGTTTAAACTCACAAAGCTGTATTTTGTTTAATGCCATCTCCTTCTTTGGGGTAGAAAGGGGCATCCATGAGCCGTAAAAGTCCTTCCTGATAGGGTAGGTGCTTGGAAAGACAGCTAGGCCGGGGTGTTCCCAGGGGGAGGGTCTGTGTTCATGCTGGTTCTCCACTTCCTTTGTGAACTTGTTTTGCTCTCCTGCTCTCTTTTTCTAGGTTATTTTATTATCTGATGATTAGCTGCTCTGATCCATTGTAGGAAACGTGCAATATACATGAAATGAATGACCAAGGAGTATGTGACAAGGCCACACCGGGAGGGTGCAGTGGGAGATTGCTGGTCTGAAACTTTCCTTTTTAAACTTCTTTAATCCCAGCTGCTTCTGCCCCAGGGCCCCCACACAGGCCACGTGGGGCTTGCATGCAGGATGCCTGCCATGGACATGGGAGTATCTGAGGCTCCAGGGGGAAGAGGCTGGGAGGGAGGAGACTTGCTGGGGTAGCTGCACACAGACTTGAGTGACTGAGCTGTGATCTGTCAATAGACTTGGGAACTGGTTTGGCTGATTAGGCCTGAGACCAGGACCTTTAAAAAATAACTTAATACTAATAAAAATACCCCTCCCTCACCTCTCCTCAGCTTTGGGTCAGGATCAGTGTCGCTGAGCTTTTTCCCCAGCTCAGGGGAAGCCTCTCACTCCCCACAGGTGCGTGGAGCTGCTGGTGAGATCAGCTAACATGTGTACGTGTGTCTGTGCATGAATTAATGCACACAAATAAACTCTGGCGCTTATTGCTCCAGAGTTTCTTGCTCCCAGGCGTGCCATTCGAACGTGAGCATGGTACACCTGTGGTTGGGGGAACTCAACAATTCTCAACTTCAGGCGTATGACGGAGAACAACAGGAAATTTTACCTAAGCTAAGACATAGACCAGTGAAATGCAGTGACAGTACGCACCTCTTAGTCTAATTTAATATCATAGAAGTAGGGTCAGAAGGGACCTTGTAGATCTTCAAATCTGACCCCCTGCCTGGGCAGGAAGAAATATAATAGAGCTGTTAAAAAATTAAAATGTGATTGTGATTAGTTACTCAATTAAAATATTGGTCACAATCACAATTTTAATCACACAGTGAAAAACTCAAAATTTTGTGCAGAAAACTCAGGTACGCAAAATTGTGCAGGTAATTTGTATGGTCGGTGCTGGCTGGTGGGGGTGGGATTTGTGAAGGCGTGGAGGGTGTGAGAGGAGTGGGTGCGTGTGAGAGGTTTGGAGCCTAGGGCCAGGGGGTCCCTGCACACCCTGGCAGGGTGTGGGGTACTGTGGGTTAGAAGTGAGGGGCAGCGGTAGGGCTGGATGAGCTATAGTAGTGAGGCAGGGAACAAGCATATCGTTGCCCCCCCCCCCCCCCCCCCCTCCACCACCTCGCCCCCCCCCCCAAATCATATTACCTCCAGGTGTCCACTTAAAAAAAAAAACAAACTGGAAATTTGGAAACCCTACAGGAATGCAACCCACCAGCAGGATGCACAACATGGTATCACATGGCTCCCAGGAAAAAGGCAGCAGAAAACAGAGCTCCAGCCCTCAGCAGGCAGCCAGCTCTGTCCTGCACACAAATCAGTAAAATAAACTTACGCGGGAACATGTTAATCTCAGACCCCAAAGTGATGTGGTATGATTTGCTTATTGGGTAAACCAAAGCTTGGGCAGTAACTTAGCATGATGATTTCTAACACCTTTTAACCCCATAGGATAACAGCTATAAAATAAGATGATAAATGACTATATAACCAACAAATTAGCATAAACAGGATATAACAGAACACACACATTAAGTAACCCTTGGGAAAGATGGAACAGAAGGGTCATTGCTGTCCCATTCCCCCGGATCTCTCTTACTCCCTGTGTGAGCAAGGACCAGGTCCTGACAGACGGACTTCCTCCCGGTACAACCCTACGAAAGCGTGGATTGGGGACACCTGACTTCCCTGAATCAACTTGACCTGTATCTGACTGAGGGACTATCAATAAGTTACTAACCAAGTGGGAACTCTTGGTTAATTTCTTTAGTTAATTTCTTTGTCTGTTTATGATCACTGCCAATTTTACTCGTTATGTTGTTTGTTTATTAACTTAACCTTTTTATTACCTGTCATATGTGCAAACTATATCTTTTGTTGTTACAAGTAAAATTTATTCTTTTTTTATAAGTGAAACTTGTCATTGCCTTCCCCCCCAACATCACCCCCTCGATCCCGAACCAAAAAGCCCAGTGGCTAATAAAGTTGCAGTGCTCAGTCAGTCTGCAACCAAATGGATATACTCACAGTGCCTAGCTGGCCTGTGACAGTGCTTTAGTTCACAAGTGCACCGCCGCCATGCTCCGCATGCTGACGTGCATGTCACCACTTGTACAACTGCATGCAGCACAGCTCGGTGCGCATCAGCTCGCATGCGGATTAAAGGAGTCTGCTCCAGCGAGTTGCAAGCCAAAAAAGTATGTGTATGAATGCTGGTCGTGCTTGATCCCAAGCTCTCCGTCTCCGGCAGTCCTAAGAGCAGCTGCTAGAGACAAGCATGAAGCCGCCTCACTGGTCCGGTGCTGCTCCGGACTCTTTCATCACACTTGGGTGGGTGTGTGGGGGTCGCTCAGGACCCTCCTTTGTGGGAGCTCTGCAGCAGCCACCACTGCTGTCAGCGGTGCTCAGGTGTAGGGCAGGGGCAGGCAATTATTTGGGGCGGAGGGCCGCTTACTGAGTTTTGGCAAGCTATCGAGGGCCATATGAGAGGCAGACGGGCACATAACTGTTAATTTTCTAAATTGTTTAGGGGTCCCGCGGGCCACATAGAGTGGCCCGATGGGCCACACCCAGCCTGCGGGCGCATTTTGCACACCCCCCCCTTCTGTAGGGGCTGCAGCGGTAAAAAGGAAACGGCAAAATGCTCCCTCCTCACCTGAAACAAGGCTGGGGGTGTTGAGCCCCAGCTCAAGTCTGGGATCGTGCCCGGTATGCAAAAGCCAATAAAGATACCAGGGGTGAAAGTATAAAGATTTATTGCTAGCAATACAAGGTGCAAGCGGAATAATTTCACGTAACAAGCACACAGAGTCTTAATTATGAGCATCTTTTATACAGGAGTATTGGACCTTCATAAGCATTCTTGTTTGCTAATTGGTTATAAGGGAGTGACGCAAGGAGTTCTTTACTGAGCATGTCTCTATACCTGTGTTTTAGCTATGTATCTCATTTACATACATGTATGTTTCATTAGCACACTTTCTCCCCACCTAGGGGTGTGATTTTTAATATTTAAATCATCTTAATATTTAAATCAGCTCTTTGCCCTACTCCACTAATTCTGTTTTTGTTTTCAAGTCTCCTTTATCTAAGACTGTCTTCTCCTTATCATTGCAATTGAGCATTAGTTACAGAACAGAGACTTTTGCTTGGGCTATGTGTAGTGGTTTCTAGGTCAAACCTAACATTTTCCCCCTCTGGAGCATTTTTAATTATTTTTATTATAATTGCTCCACTCAATTTGTTTCAACACAAACCTAGTATTCTCAGCTTTCTTCGTTTGTAAACTCATTTGATTCACCTTAGGTCTGAAGATAGATAAGACGACAGGTGAACATTGTATACATAGGATATTTGATTGGTCTTGTTACAAAGGATTCTTCTACCTTGGTTCAATTTGAAGCAATTATTAGTACAATTAACTATTAGGAAACATTCAGAAGCATTAGCTGTTGCCTGAACCCGTACGGAAAACATGTCTCTATTCTTCTCTTTTACAATAGTCCCCCACTTATATATATTCTGATATGTACTTTTCTTCTCTACATTCTTCAGCATAGGATAATTTTGTAAAATTTTTAAAGGGGTTGGTACTGCGATTAAGCATGAGGTAAAAACCAGGTGAGCATTGATCCCTCCCGCTAAGCAGAAGTCCGTTCTATTTAAAATTTCCCAGGCCAGATAAATCCAGACATTTTCCTGAGGGTCAAATTTTTGTTGTAAAAGGGTTTCCCCTCCTATAAGTAGGAGTGGACAGATCAGGGTGCCCCACAATAAAACCTTGAACAATTTCATAATAAGGCTTATAAAACTTAATCAAAGATTGTCAAATTATTCAAAGTTCCTTTCTTTTGAATAGGAATTTCAAGTCTCTTATTGGCTCCACCTTCCACTGTTCTCTGTCTCCGGTCCCGGAGTCTGCAGGGATTCCTTCTTGTTCTGGTCCAGCCACCGGCTTTAGGCGACTGGAATGTATCCAAGTCTTGATTCCTTCGAGCTTTGCGGCCGTCGGGGTCGTTAGAAGTACCCTATATGGGCCTTTCCATCTGGCTCGAAGTGGTTCCTCGTTCCAATCTTTCACAAGGACGTAACTCCCAGGTAATAATCGATTTCCCAGGGCAGGATACTGGTCCTGTGTCTGCAGCACGTCCCGTACCTGCTGATGGATGGAAGACAAAACAGAAACCAAGGACCATACATATTCTCTAATCATTCCCTCTCCTAAAACATGTAACTGTTGTTCAGTACCCATGGGCAGACTCAGAGGGTAAGGCTTACCATACATTATTTCAAACGGGCTTAATCCCAATTTAGAATGTGGTGCGACCCTTACTCGTAACAGGGCCAAGGGTAGGGCCTCTGGCCATTTGAGTCGAGCTTCTTGGCAAATCTTTGCAAGGTGTCTTTTTAAGGTCTGATTCATACGTTCCACCTTTCCACTGGACTGAGGTCTCCAAGGGGTGTGTAAATGCCAGCTGATTCCCAGGAACTCAGAAACCTTCTGAGTAATTTGTGCAATGAAATGTGGGCCATTGTCTGACCCTATTCCTTTTGGAAGTCCGAAGCGAGGTATGATTTCTCGTAGGAGTGTCTTGACTACCTCCCGGGCCTGGGCAGTCCGACATGGGAAGCACTCAACCCAATTAGAGAAAGTGTCCACAAAGACAAGGAGATATTTTATCTCTTGTTGCCGGGGCAACTCAGTAAAATCCACCTGCTATTCTTCTCCTGGCCCATTGCCTATTCTCTGATGTCCTGAAGTTTTTCTTCTCCCTCCTTATGGGTTATTTCTCTGGCAGACCTCACATGTCTCTGATACCTCCTTGGCAGCCTCTCTTAATCCCACTCTAGTTACATAGTAACTGATCCATCTTACCAGGGCCCTGGGTCCGTAGTGGGTACCATGATGAGTGCTCTTTACTACCACATGAACCCAGGCAGCTGGGATGATAATGCGGCCATCCCTTGCTACCAGCCACCCGTGCTCCCCCTTCTTTGCTTGAAACTCTTTTATCAATTGTTTGTCTCTCAGATTTGGCCTTGAAGAATAAACAGCTTCCAATGTTTGCAGGCAGTCATGTACAAGATCTGGTGTGTCAGCCATAGATGGCAGCAGTGTTGCTGGATTTACAGTGCGAAAAATGGCCAATTTTTTTACTAAGGACTGTACAATTATAGAAGTTTGCAGTGATCTGAGTTTGCGTTCCACACCCCTCGAAGTTCCCTTAGAGGTAGGTCTCTTCTGGAAGGCACTTTGAAGGAGGTTGTGGGGGCAGGTGGCTGAGCTCCTCCTCCTGTTGTGCCTCTGCCTGGTAAGGAGGGGGATAAGGCAGGATCCCCACCCTCACCCCAGAATTGGCAGGGGTAGTGCAGTGTGGGATCATTTTGACATGGCAAATGATTCCAGTTATGCTACCTGCCAGCACTGCCAAAAGCAGATGAGCCAGGGCAAGGATGAGAAACACTTCACCACCACAGCAATGCTGCTTCATCTCAGGAGGCAGCACCCCCTTGCCCTTGTTCCTTCTCAGCCTGGCACCAGTGGGAGCATACCCAAAAAGAAGTCCCCCTCTCTCTCCTAAGCCCCCATCCCCAAGAAGCAGAGGCAGGCCACCCTGGACCAGTGGCGGAAAGGCACAGACAAAGGGGAGTGCATTCCCAACGCGAGCGAGATCACCTAGAGCATTGGGGAGATGCTTGCTCTGGATGGCCAGACCTTCTCCTTTGTTGAGCATCCAGGGTTCAGGTGGCTTATGGTGCTCGTGGCCCCATCCTACTGTTGAGCCCCAGCTCAAGTCTGGGATCGTGCCTGGTATGCAAAAGCCAATAAAGATACCAGGGGTGAAAGTATAAAGATTTATTGCTAGCAATACAAGGTGCAAGCGGAATAATTTCACGTAACAAGCACACAGATTCTTAATTATGAGCATCTTTTATACAGGAGTATTGGACCTTCATAAGCATTCTTGTTTGCTAATTGGTTATAAGGGAGTGACGCAAGGAGTTCTTTACTGAGCATGTCTCTATACCTGTGTTTTAGCTATGTATCTCATTTCCATACATGTATGTTTCATTAGCATACTTTCTCCCCACCTAGGGGTGTGAATCTTAATATTTAAATCAGCTCTTTGCCCTACTCCACTAATTTTATTTTTGTTTTCAAGTCTCCTTTATCTAAGACTGTCTTCTCCTTATCATTGCAATTGAGCATTAGTTACAGAACAGAGACTTTTGCTTGGGCTATGTGTAGTGGTTTCTAGGTCAAACCTAACAGGGGGAAGCGGGGTCGGCTGCTGAGGAGCCCGGCCTGACACGAGCTGCCGGCTCTCGGCTGCGGACGGAGCAGAGCTCATGTCCCGCCCGCTCGCCGGGACGGGCTGCTGTGCCGGTGCGGGCCCGGACTGCCCCGTGCCCCAGGACCGGGCGTGCGCCCTGCCCGGCCCGGCACCACGGCCGC
>NW_005843093.1:31192-32384 GCF_000455745.1 Alligator sinensis
CCCATACTTACTTGCAGGTTGCTGCTTTCCACACTTCCTGGCTGTATTCCCAGACTCATGCATGTGTGCCGGTGGGCATGTGCACATGGTGCCTCCTGCGACCCACTCCTAGCAGCCCCTCAGAGGCCTGAGCACTGCCCACCTGCAAGGGGAAAACCACAGCTTCCCGATCCCTCTAGACGCTGTGAATCTGGGACAAATGCTGCCCTGGGGTCATGCACCCTGAGACCAGGATTTGCAGTTCCTATTTGGGCACTATGCATGTGTGCCGGTGGGCATGTGCACATGGTGCCTCCTGCGACCCACTCCTAGCAGCCCCTCAGAGGCCTGAGCACTGCCCACCTGCAAGGGGAAAACCACAGCTTCCCGATCCCTCTAGACGCTGTGAATCTGGGACAAATGCTGCCCTGGGGTCATGCACCCTGAGACCAGGATTTGCAGTTCCTATTTGGGCACTGTCCCACCCAATTAAGGAGAGGGGGGTCACCCTAAGTGCATGGCTGGGGCAGGAGGGAGCAGGTGTGGTGCAGGGGAAGGGGGCAGGGAGCTGGGGTTGCACCGTTTCTTCAGCCAGCCCAATAGGGCCAGAGGGGAAGTGAGGACGGCTCCGATACTGCTCAGAGTGGGGGCAGTCAGGGGCATCAGGGCCAGGCAGACCCTGAGCTGGGGCAGGTCCTGGTCCCAGGTCTCTGATCCATGGTCTGATTTGTGCTGTCTCCTTTCCCACAGGCGCCCCACACACCGCACACAGCCCACAGGCGCCGGGTGTGAGCACGGGCCAGCGAGAGCCCAGGCCCCGGCCGGTGAGATCCCTGCTGGGGAGACGTGGCTGCTGCGCTGGAGCCCGTGGCAGCTGTGGGCCTCCCCTTCCCGGCGGGAGCTGGAGGAGCAGGACCCAGGAGGCGTGCAGGCAGGAGGGGCTGAGGGTGCAAAAGTCCCTCATTCAGCCCCCTTGCGAGGCCGAGCTGCCCTCCGCCACCCCACAGCTGGCACCGCGGGATGAGCTCCCCACCCCAGAGCCCTGGCGCCAGCTCTTCCGTGGCCTGCGCTACCGGGAAGCCGAGGGCCCGGGGAGGATTTGCAGCCGCCTGCGGGAGCTGTGCCGGCGCTGGCTGGAGCCCCAGCGCCGCAGCAAGGAGCAGATGCTGGAGCTGGTGGTGCTGGAGCAGTTCCTGGCCATCCTGCCCCCGGA
>NW_005843093.1:35081-35352 GCF_000455745.1 Alligator sinensis
GGCAGGACGCGACGCAGGCCATGCAGCCCCCTTGCGAGGCCGAGCTGCCCTCCGCCACCCCACAGCTGGCACCGCGGGATGAGCTCCCCACCCCAGAGCCCTGGCGCCAGCTCTTCCGTGGCCTGCGCTACCGGGAAGCCGAGGGCCCGGGGAGGATTTGCAGCCGCCTGCGGGAGCTGTGCCGGCGCTGGCTGGAGCCCCAGCGCCGCAGCAAGGAGCAGATGCTGGAGCTGGTGGTGCTGGAGCAGTTCCTGGCCATCCTGCCCCCGGA
>NW_005843093.1:35689-36997 GCF_000455745.1 Alligator sinensis
CAGGCCGGGGGGGGGTCCTCAGCCCGGAGGCCGCCCCGGGGGGCCCGGCCAGACCCTGGTGATTCCCAGGTGCAGCAGCCAAAGGCTCATCATGGACTCGGGTCTGTGGGGGACACAGAAGAGAGAGAAACCCCAGGGCTTTGGGACGAGCTGCCTCATGTCCCTGAAGCGGAGCCACTATCTGACCAGGAGTCAGGTCCTTACAGCCTTTAACATGGCCTTGACACCCAAAGAGCGACAGTGACCTCTCCCACCCCCATTATTACTGTTGGCTACTGGGTATAGGCCCGTTGATTTGGGGGACAACTAAAAAGAAAATGGATGGGAGTGAGGTCACAGGCTCACAACAAGTGCTCCCGGGGGGGCGGGGGGCAGTGGACAGTAGCCGGTGGCTCTTGGGGGAGTCCAAGGAGCCAGGGGCAGGTGAGGTGCCGGATGCAGGCTGGGGCGTGCAGCCAGGTGCCGAGCGGCTGTCCTGCACCGGGGGTGAGAAGCTCCAGCGCTGTCCCCGGCCCAGGACCAGGCGGCAAGATTCGTAACCATGTGGCTGGGGTGGGACAGGGATCTGGGCTCTGTGGGTTGGCAGCTCCCAGGCCGAGGTCCCGGATCTTCATCACTGCTTGTGCCTATAGAAAGATGCTTTATCCTGGTTGGCTCTTGCCGTGTTGCCATGGTAACGATCAGTGATCTAATTGGTGTTCTAACGATCAGTGTTGTAATAATATCGATCAATAAGAGGCTGGTGAAGGCCTCTTTGTCACTGTTAGGCTGAGGCTGCTGCAGGCTGAAATGAGATTCGCCCGTGGCCTCTGGCTGGGCCAGGTGCCGTTCACCCAGGCCTCCGTCCTGCTGCAGCTCCCCGGACAGGGGAGACCTGGGAGCTGTCGGCACGTGGAGGGTCCTCAGACGGGTGCCCCGGGCCAGGCCCTTCCCCAGGTGAACTGAGGAGCGGTGGTTTTCCCCGTCCCCCAGTGCAGAAATCTCTCTGCCAGAACAGCTCAGTGGGTCCGTGCTCCAGCAGGTCGGCGGCTCTTGCTCTCCCGGTGCCCTGGCAGCATTTCACATGTCCTGGAGCAGACTGACCCTGCACAGATGTGGATGTGACCCAGCACCAGGGTCCCACCAGCTTCTCCCCCAGGAGCGATGTCCCTGCCGGCTCGGACACGGGGCTGTGGTCTCCACCGGCGCTGGGCTCATCTCCAGCCTCGTGCCTGTGGAGGTCTGTTAGGAAGAGATCTGGGATCGTGAGTCTCCCTTCTCCCCGCTCTTCAACACACCGCAGCCTCCAGCTCCATTCACCCCAGGCCA
>NW_005843093.1:37142-38406 GCF_000455745.1 Alligator sinensis
CCCTCCCCAGGGAGACGGGGACAGAGCGGCTCCCTGACGCCTGGGCCGGGCCAGCTGCAGGACGGGCAGGGCAGGCCGGCGAAGCAGGGGCAGAGCATGGAGGTGAGCAGGGCACCAGCTGGCCGTGGGGGTGGGAGTGCAGCTGGGGCAGAGCCCAGGAGGAGCCAGGGGTGCTGTCAAGAGCTTGGGGAGCAGAGACCTGAAGAGCGAGAGGTCTCTGGTGATGGAGACTGCAAACCCTCCAGGCTGCATTAGCAGCAGCGTGCTCCCGGGTGCAGAGAGCCAGGGGTGCTGGCACGGGAAGGCCGGGTCAGAGTCCGCGCAGCCTGGCTCCCTGCCTCCACAAGTGCTACTTCAGATGCCTCTAAGGATTGATTGAACATGTTAAGAGCTGAGGCACCCGGGAAGAGCCCCTCTGGGTGATCTGTGACAGCCAGCCAAGCCCAGCCAGTGCCCGGCAGCATCAAGGGGAGACAGTTTGGCAGGAGTGAGCAGCACACCTGGCTGCTGATGATCTGTGTGAGTGTGAGGGGAGGCAGAAGCCGGGATGCATTTGCAGCTTACAAACTAAGCGAATACTCAAGGCGTAGTAAACATTTTTGTGATCCCAAGCTCACTTCATGAGATGCAGTGAACGGATATGCACGTTGGCTCTAGTGGTGTGCTTAGGATGAAAGCCAGTTGTGGCAGTCAGTGGGTTTCTGCTACAATGCGGTGGCAACGTAGCCGTTGCAAACCTTTACATTGATGTGCAGGAAGTTATTGTGCTGGATGAAATATCCCTATGCTGGTTTGAGGGAGGGATGGAAGTTGTTAAAATCCTCCTGAAATTTCTCCAGGGGTTCCTTCCCATCTGTCCCTACGACGAAGGTGCTATTGATGTAGCTGGGGCATACGAAGGTATCCACATCACGTCTGCTGAACAGTGGGAATGTTGTACCCCTGCCTGTCCTGGCTGAGCGTGCAAAGCGCTGTAGTGCAGTGAGTGCAGACAGGGCCGTGGGGGTGGGGGCAGCGGGGGCAGGAGACACTGATGCTGTAACGCTTCTGCCTGCAGCTCCGGGAGGTGTTTGAGGACGTGGCAGTGTATTTCATACGGGAGGAGTGGGAGCTGCTGGAAGAGGAGGACAAGGGGCTTTACCGGGACCAGATGCTGAGGAACCACCAAGCCCTCGTTTCCCTGGGTAAAGCTCTGGTTCTTGCCTCTCCCTGGAGCCATGTGAGCTCTGAAGCGGTGTTGTCTTCTCTGTTTTTCAACAGTTTC
>NW_005843093.1:38437-41838 GCF_000455745.1 Alligator sinensis
CTGAACTTGTGGCGGGCAGCTTAAATCCCCTTCTTCCTCCTTGCTGTGTCCATGATCGCACCTCTCTCACATCTCATACTTGTATATATTCCTCCTTCACTTGATCCTGGAGCCTTCCCGCTTGGTAACGTGATCTCCCTTTGCCCTTGTCATCATGTTCATGTCGTCTCCAATTCATTGCACCTACAAATGCACTGACAGCTGTTCCTTGGGTAGTTATGCTGATTCCTCCCTCTCTTGCCTAGTGTGTCCTGTCCACTAGCATTTAGCAATCTGAGCGTGCTCAGCTCAGTGCTGTCTAAATCCCCTGTCTCCTCCTCTGGATACGACCCCACAGAAGTTAATGGCAGTCTTATTTGTCTCTGCTGCTGCAACACCTGGAATTTGCATTTCCTCAGCTCCTTCTCTAGTGACCTACGTACACGTGATGGGACCCGGATACTTGTAACCCGGAGTCGCTAGACGTTCCTGTCCACGTTCCTTCCTACCATCTTCATGTCCTTTGACCACAGACTCTGGCTTTGCTGTATTTACTTTGAGACCTGTGCTCTCAAGCTCACCCTGCCATTCTCAAAAGTTTTCTTGATCTCCTCCTAAAATCCCTCTGTATCTCTCACGCCCATCACCATGATAAAGTGGAGTAGGCTTGGTGCAGGGCCCAGTTAAAACCAGTTGTCGATTCCAGAAGCTCCTACTACAGGGGCTCGTTCTGGGTTGTGTGCAGGCTTGAGGTACTTACCTTTTACTAGGTCCATTGGCTTTTTTGGTGCTTTCTTTTCCCTCCATTTCCCCCAAAGGACTTCCTTGGGAAGTGCCCAAATGCCTTTTCTAGCTCAGCACAAACCATCTAGAGCTTTTTGGTCTTTTCTGTAAGTATCTTGGAAATGTCAGGGGATTTCCCCCCTCTTCTAAAAACCTGCTCATTATCACTCATGTTGGTGGTCCTCTTGAGTCTGGCTGCAATAACTTTTTCCTTACCTTTTTTCAAGCAGTGACTAAGTCACTGTTCTCCAGCCATTGCAATGTTGGCATTTCCTACACCTCTCTCTCTCTCAACAAGAGATGTGATCTTATATTAGTGACCTTTCGGCCCCAAAGTCTTATCCTGTTCATTTCCTGGATAAAATGCAGGAATTCCCATCCCGTTATTCTCCTGTTTCAGGATCTTCCACAGACTAGGTATACAACTCTCCTGTTCACCCATTTTTTTTCAGTTAACTCCTCCTCCACTTTACTCTGCATGGTACCCTGGAAATCCAACTTGAGTTTACGGTGTCAGTGGACACAAATGCTCTTTGGGTCGTTCTCCTTGAAGTCACTTCTCCAAATATGCCTTTCAGGCATGAGAGACCTCTTGGAGACCATGTGTTAATCCTCTTTTCTAGCACTAACAGCAATGGCTTCAGCATCCGAGTCATCTGTTGATACACTTTGGCTTCATCCTGCTCAGCAATTGTCTGCCCATTCGCTCTGTGATTCAGTTTTGCATGCAGGTAATTCAGTGCTACTTCTCTATACAGTTCTTGTTTTTTCTGTGTAAAACATGGTCCAAATCCAGCTCTCCCACTTCTGGAGGACTTCTCTTTCTTTAAATACCTCATGAAACCTAGCTATTCCTCCTTAAGGTTGGCCCTCTGGCTTTCCTGATGGGACGGTTTTCACCTAAACTACTTCAGCAGCTAAAAGTGCAAACTCCTTCCCTGCATCCCCAAGTGTATCTGCGCCCAGTTCTTTATAGGGACTACCAAAAGTACAGATTTCATAGCTGTAACACAGCCGGGGCCCCCGATTTCCAGGGGGGGCGGGTGTCACGGCCAGGGCTGCTATATTGAAGGTGGAGCACAGTGAGCCCCCTACACTTCTGATTGGTTGAGGGGTGCTGCGAGTCCCACCCCTTGCCAGGTATTGATTGAAAGCCCTAGCTGGAGCTGCCTGGCTCATTAACTCAGTAATTATCACCCTCTTCCAGTGCGGAGGGTGATCATTTATTAAAGAGGAAAACCGACACTATAACCACCCCAGTGATACGCACTTTATTAAATCAGCACTTCAATTAAACTATGCACAGAAAGACCTTAGGAAAATAAACCTCTCATCCGCCCCCAACCCTGCCTAAGGGAGAAATCCATGAAACTGTATTTGGTAGGTCCCTAACTGCACTATGACTGTTGGCTGAGTCTGCTGCAATAGAAGAGCCTTGTCTGCCTGCAACAGCTGAGGGATTCAAGGGGAAGCTAACGTCAGGTCTCCCCCTGTTCTCTCTGTTAAATCTTTCAGAGTAGCGTAGCCCAAAGCGCTCATGCAGGATGCCGTTTCGGACCACGGGGCTCTCACGAGACGTGACACTGTCACTGTGGTTTTCTCTCTGTTTCCAGTCACTGGTGTATTGGTTTTGAATGCAGGACCTGCCAACCTGTGCACTCATCTCTGCCCTGGGATCATCCTCCCATTGGATGGGTTGCTTTAGTTGCAACTACAGTTATTATAAAACCATCCTTTCATCTCCTCTGGTGATGAGGAATTATCCTCTCTCCTAGCAAAAGGTTTATTGTCAGCCATCTGCCACGGATCCCTTCCGCTGCTGTGAGTCCATGCTTTAAACCTTCTGAGAAGAAAATCATTTCCACGCCTTTGCCTCGAATTACACGGATGAGACGCACATTATCCATCCTTAGATGTGTCCAACGTCTCCTAATTTAGGTACCTTGAAAATAATAAAAGCTTTATTGTTCTGCTTTGTAGTTCATCACAGATCAATGCATCTCCATCCCGTCCCTGGAGACTCTTAGTTTTATATATATGACACCTCAGAGTGGTTGGTGCTTTGTTTCCTATGGCTGTATGTCCACTACCTGCCTGGATGACTGAGAGCTTCTCCCTGCTTGTCCTTCTCTTTCATCCTAAATCCCCACCCTCCCTTGGCCATCAAGCCCCTAGTAAAATCCTTCAGTTCAGTGGATCCATTCCCCAAATCCCAGTTGGTTTTTCTGCATCCAGCAACCAGTCACAAGCACTCTTATCCACTGCCCAAACAGGATATCGAGGTCCCACACCTGACTTGATCTGCCGCATCCAGCGAGGACAGGTGGAGCTCTGGGTCAGTGATGATGAGGACCGTGGGGAAATGCGGAAGTCAGAGGACATGCTGCCAGGTGAGTTGTGGCTGTCCCCTCCACCCGACTCCCCTCTCACAAATGCTCCATGCCCAGGGTGAAAGGTGTCGCGAATCAGAGCAGCCACCTGACTCACACCGGAGTGTTTAGATTTAGAGCTCGGCAGGCGGGTAGTGATGGATGGAGTGGAATTAACCAGGCACAGACGCGTGTAGGTTACAGGAGTTTGTTTACTTATGTCGCCTAGATAGTGATGGACGACGCAGGCGAGCCTTTGTTCCGTTACAG
>NW_005843093.1:44285-44950 GCF_000455745.1 Alligator sinensis
ACCGATGCGCCTTTCGACTACGCCGTTGGATTGAGGGTGATAGGGAAGATGAAGATGCCAGTTAACGTTGTGGAGGCGTGCAAATTTGTCAAGCGCATTAGAGTTGAATGGAGGACCTCCGTCTGACTGAATTTCGTGGGGAGGCTGCCAGCTGGCAAACACAGTTGTTAGCGCTGAAATTACGGCGCTAGCGTTGCTTTTCCGCAAGGGAATTACTTGTACTTGTCTCGAGCCCAGATCGACAACAACTAATCCTTTGTTCGGTGGCTTGGCTCCGGGCAGGAGTCCTAGGAGGTCTACTTGCCAAACCTTTCCGGGCGCAAACTGCCGTGCATTTAGCGCTCCGACCTGATGTTTCGTTTGATGACACTTTTCTTTGGCACATGCTTCACAAGCTCGAGATACCCGTTCCCAATCAGACCTTGTTCCATAGGGTGCAGGGTTTGTTGTGGTGGATCGCCGGCGTAGGTGGCTAGCCCTTGGTCCTGGGTGTCCCCAGTGTTCATGTAGCCACGTGAGGAACGGGTCTAAATGCGGTTTGGGATTGTCTGTTTCGATGGCCAAGACCACATCACTTCGGAGAGGGTCTTCTAGGAGCTTGTCGATGATTTCATGTACTGGATCAGTTTCAAGTTTATGCGACCTGGTGTGTTTTACGAGCGGTG